>NW_021703779.1:92165772-92184022 GCF_005190385.1 Monodon monoceros | reverse complement strand
TCTCTCTCTCTCTCTCTCTCTCTCTCTCTCTCTCTCTCTCTCTCTCTCTCTCTCTTTCTTTCCCTCTCTCCCCCCCCACCACACACATCTACACACATAGATAAATACTTAACAGTAGTTGGCCTGCAGCCCATCTAGATGTGTAACAGAAAAAACTACCAAGGTGAAGAGCTGGAGTTGCCAGGAGCCTTAGCGAGAGGCCAGTTGTGGCCAGTTGTGTTCAGGTGTCAACAGACACCTTGGAGACTCCTCTTCAATTGGCATAGCTCTGCCTTGGCTATCCCCAAACACACTTCAAAACAGAAATACCTAATTCCCTCATTTCCCTTGCCTCACTCACGTTTGTGAAGCTCGCATGGGCCAGGTAAACAAATGAACGTGAAGAGAGAACAGAACGGAAAGTATTACCCATCCCTAACGTGGAGACATTATCTCTAGGAGTACTTTTCCATGGCTTCTTGTATTTGACTTCATGTGGCTTCCTTCTTTAGTTAAGAATTCTTTAATTTCTCAAATGTCAGGCACACACTAATGCAATGTCAATAATTTAAATACATATTGAATTAATAATAATGTCAACAATTTAAATACATATTGAATTAATAATAATGTTAATAAAAAATACGTATTGAATTTTTCGTTGTCTGGAATACCTGTGCCCTTTTCTTACCAACACTAATATTTAAGAGTTGACTGAATGGCTATAAGATTTCAGTCTTCAACAGATTTATCATCACTCTTTGAGTTCTTTTATTAACCTCAATTTATAATGAATATTTACTACTGAAGAGCAGAGTGAAGCTTTTTTGTTTTGTTTTGTTTTCTACCATGATACAGTTTCACATCATGGTGGCCAGGTAGCTGAGTTGGAGTGACTTAATTAGCCATTTTGTAAGAAATGGTTTAAGACTACATTGCTGCATAACTTTTAACAGTGTGAAGTACTGGGAAACAACATTAGCAGAGAACCAACCTATTAAACTGGTCCCTCTTCTAGCAAAGGTGGAAGATAGGGCATGTGGCCAATAAAGATATAAGTTGCAAAATTCTCCCTATAACACAAAGGTACTCCTGTGGGAAGTATCACTGCTGGTTACAGATTTTTATTTGAACCTGAGTTCATGTTTGGCAGCCCACAGTTGTATTACTTTATTATAATTAGTAGATAAGATGATAGACAGATGAGTAACAAATAGGTAAGATGACAGAGTCTGCATATTTCTCACTCAGATGAAACACATGTGTAACTGTGAGCTAATTTGAAAGATCAGATCTGTAGCCCAGTTGTTTTTGATTAACTAATGTTAAGATCATAAAGAAAAAATATCCAGTAAATGGAAGACTCTACAGACAAAATTAAAGTCTACACCATGCGTGATGGGCCATCTAATGTAGCAGCAGGGTTTTGTCTACAGGGACCTGTAGCAGATCCTCTTTAGCAGCAGCTGTAGAACACTGGAATTGTCATTGTGCTGGCTGCTTCCCTTCTACAGCACTGAACACATAACTCCTAAAACTTAGTTTGTCTCCCCTTTTTCATGATGTCTGATAAAGTTGGATTGTAACATCATGCTTTGTCAGTAGGTGCCACTTCTAGCATGATATATCCTCAAAATTCCTTACATGTAAGCTTTGGATTAAATTATATCCAGCCCACTCTCAACTTTGGAAAGCTAGCTGGGACGAAGTGAGAGAGTAGCATTGACATATATACAGTACCAAATGTAAAATAGATAGCTAGTGGGAAGCAGCTGCATCACACAGGGAGATTAGCTCCGTGCTGTGTGACCACCTAGAGGGGTGGGATAGGGAGGGTGGGAGGGAGATGCAAGACGGAGGGGATATGGGGATATATGTATACATATAGCTGATTCACTTTGTTATACAGCAGAAACTAACAAAACATTGTAAAGCAATTATACTCCAATAAAGATGTTTAAAAAATCGTGTGTTGCGATCACTTAAAATGAGGAAGAGATATGTAACACAGTGTTACATACACAGTGTGTGTATACATACACAGTGTGTGTATACATACACAGTGTGTGTGAAGTGCAGAAGCACAACATGGGCTCCTAGATCTCATTTCAACACACTAGATCTCTTTAACACATGTGAGTAGGGTCCCAATTATATACTATCCGATGACCTAGAAAAAACATTATCTGATGAATGAATGCTGAGGATGTTCTTAAGGTGTTATGGGAGGGAACACGTGCTAGAACAAGAAAGAGCATTTTCAACATGGCAGCTGAGGTGCTTTCTTTTCTGGGGAAAGCTGGGAAGAGACTAGCAGGATGGCGACTTCAGGAGTTAATACCTGTCCAGGTGATGAAGTAAACAGGTTTGGTTAATCTTGTTAGAGACAAACCCAAAGATCAGTCATAGTTGTGAGATACTCCTAGTCAAGGTAGCTAGGCACAGGTGCAATGTGGTGTTAGAGAGCATCTATATATTCACCCTAGGTGTTTTTATTTTGCTTTTTTCAGTTTTCAGATGTATTTATTATAATTACTGTATACCAGGTTAAAAGTTTGCTTGTATTAGCTATTTCATATTTATTATATTGGCTTACTAACTTTGAGTCAGATGAGGCTTACAAGGGGCAGACGGATGTATATTTCACATGATTATTCAGTCTTGTAGACTGCCTGATAGCAAAAGATCCTGCTAGCTACTCTTAATGACTTTTATTTTCTTAAAATACTAACATTTAAAAAGTTTTAATGTTAAAATGTTAATTTTAATGTTTTAGTTTTAGTGTTAAGGGTTGACTGAATGGCTGTAAGATTTCAGTCTTCAACAGATTCATCAGTCTTGGAATTCTTTTATTAATCTCACTTATAAGGTATATTTACTGCTGAAGAGCAGAGTGAAGTTTTTTTGTTTGTTCTCTACCATGATACAGTTTCACATCATGGTGGCCAGGTAGCTGAGTTGTAGTGACTTACTTAGCCATTTTGTAAGAAAATGGCTAAATAAGTCATTTGTCTACAAATGTTTTAATGTTAAAAGTTTTAATATTAAAATATAAAGTTAATTATATTGTAATGTAGCTCCTGTAAAGTTTGATTTCATGAACCAAAGGCAACCAATTTCTTTAACATGTATATGAGCTTTCTCCTATATGTTTTAAAATCATTTGGAGCTTTTTAATAGTGTGTGAAAGAAAATAGGATTTTTTTAAAAAGCACCCCAGCCCTTTACAGAAGTCTTGGTGATGTAATATCTATGTAGAAGTATGATCTTCTAAAGTGCAACCGGTATGCTTACCTGTTTAATCTCTTGTATTTTTTTATAATTTTCTGATTTACAGTTTAGTGAATACAGCTTATCCTTTTCAGAAGGCAAATTATCTCTTTATTTGGTGTTTAAATTACCCTTAAGTGAGGTATGATTTGAAAATGTGATTTCTTAAAGTAGCACTGACATAGTTAATCATTGATTATCAAGTTTATATTTTGTATGTTTTCATAAGGTATTATTATATCAAGGACAGATGAAGTTAATTTGCCCTACCACGTGTTTCAGCTTGGTAGATGTGTGCATCCTTCCTTGGTTTAGTCTATTTTATAAAACTTTTGGAAAAAAGTGTCTTGGCACTGACTTCAGTTTATTAGTTTTTCTCTGTGCTGCTGGGAGAGATGAGATCTTTTAAATTCAGACTTTAATCAGTATGTAGTGTTTGTTTACTTTGTGTACTGGAGCTTAAATGTATTACTAATGCTTTTTGTGTTTAACCTAACTATCTCAGAGCGTTTGAAGTAACTGGAATGAAATACTTAACATTAAACTTGACCTCAAAATTTAAAAAAAATTGCACCTGATTTTCACTTACACTTCTAGGACTTACTAGACACCTAAAGGGCTTTTTTTCCCCTATAAAAATGCCTTAGGCTGTAGGACAGATCAGGGCTCAAAGTTGTCATCAGGATTTTTTTCATATACAAAGTTTGTCACTCTCACCCATTTAGATTATACCAGTATGACCAAGGTCACAGACAGTACAGCTGAAAGTATGGACTTTAAAATCAGATAGACCTGGGTCCAAATCCCTACTTAGCTGTGTTAACTTGGGCAAATGATCTGTCTGAGACTGTTGTATCATCAGCTATGTCATCAGGGTATTACTTCAAAAGGGTTTTCTGATGGACTAAATGAAATAATGTATCTAAAGGACTGAGCACAGTGCCTAGCTCCTAGTACAGGCTCAATAAGTGGTTATTAATCTGATTCTCATATAGAATGCCGAACATCAACAGGAATGGTTAGCTATCCCCTGACTGAAGCTGATGCCCTGCCCTTTTACAGCTGAAATACAAATGCATCACTTGATTTCAAGGAAGCGCAACTCAGAGTTTATGTCCTCCTGGTGGGACAGCGGTATTTCTCTTCATACATGGCAGGACAGCATTCCTCTCTGAAAGGCATCCTTGAAAAAGCACATAGTAAAAATTCTGTAACCCTCTTGCTTTTATAACAACTGTCCTTTCCCTCCATGTAACAGGCAGTTTTTCCAGTTTCATATTTTCTCTCAAGCAACTAAATACGTGTTCAAATTAATTACCAGGGACTTTTAAGAGTATACCATTTCCTAGAGTGTTGGCATGGACAAGTGATTTTTTAAGAAGATGACTAAGGTTGGTTGTCTTCCGGCTATTGCACTTACGTCCATTTTTACTTTATAGTTTCAGAGCAATCCATGTCCATTCCTTTTTTTTTTTTTTTTTTTGGCTGCGCTGGGTCTTCATTGCTGCACACAGGCTTTCTCTAGTTGCAGCGAGCGGGGGCTACTCTTCATTGCAGTGTGCACGCTTCTCATTGCGGTGGCTTCTCGTTGCAGAGCACGGGCTCTAGGCGCTCAGGCTTCAGTAGTTGTGGCTCGCGGGCTCTAGAGCGCAGGCTCAGTAGTTGTGGCGCACGGGCTTAGTTGCCCTGCGGCATATGGGACCTTCCCGGACCAGGGATCTAACCCATGTCCCCTGCCTTGGCAGGCGGATTCTTAACCTCTGGACCACCAGGGAAGTCCCTCCATGTCCATTCTTATTTCAGTCAACAAGTTTACTGAACAGTTAACACACAGAGGTACTGTCGTAGGAGGATTCAGCAGCAAACGATAAACTCTCTGCCTCATGGAGCTTTTATGTTCTAATGGGGGCATTCATAATAAACATGAAAAATAAAGCATATGACATAGTAGTTACAAGTACTAAGGAGAATAATAAAGCGAGAAAGGGATAGGAGGTCTTGGGGTTCGATTTTGGAGTGGCTAGAGAAGGCCTCACTGAGAAGGTGATATTTGAGTAAAGACAAAAAGAAGGTGAGAGAATAAGCTGTGCAGGTATCTTAGAAGAACATTCCAGGCAAAGAGAATAGCATGTACAAGGACCCTGAGGCAGGGTCATGCTTGGTGTGTCCCAGAAACAGCAAGGAACAAGTGGGACGGTAGCAGACTGAGGCAGGGAAAAATGTCGGAGATGAAGATGGAAACTTGAGGTGGAGGACAGATCCCGTCTCCTGGGTCTGAGTAAGGACTGTATTTCTGAATGAGTCATATGGGGATTCTTTGAAAGGTTTTGAGCAGAGGAATGGTATGGTCTAACTTGAACTAGAGCACTCTGGCTGCTGAGTTTAGAATTTATTATAAAGGTGGAAGCAGGGAGATCAGATTGGCTATTGCATTTATCCAGGTGAGAGAGGATAGTGGCTTGAGCCAGGATGGTAGCAGTAGAGGTGGTGAGAAGTAGTTGAATTTGATATCTGTTTTGTAAGTAGAGCTGGTAGGATTTGCTGTTGAATTGGGTGTGGAATGTGTGAGAAAGAGAGGGGAGTGAAAGTGAACCTGGTCATCGAAGGCTTTTGGTCGAAGCAACTGGAACTACAGAAATGGGCAAGACTGGGTGTGCTAGGTTTGTGGGAGGACGATCAGTGGCTCAATTTTCAACATATGTATTAAATTTGAATATGTAACTGATACCTAAATGGATCTGTTGAGGAAACAGTTGGATATACAAACCTAGGTGCCTAAGGGAGACCTCCAGGCTAAGGGGGGACATTTTGAGAGTCATCACCATATATATGCTAATTAAAGCTGTGAGACTAAATGAGATCACCATGGGAGTGAGCATAGATAAAGAAAAGTTTCAAGGACTGAGCATTATAGCGTTTAGAGGTCAGGGAGATGAGAAAGAAGCAGCAAAGAAGATGGAGAAGGAATGGCCAGGGAAGTCGGAAGAAAACCTGAAGAATGGGGTCTACTGGAAGCCAAGTGAAGAAGTTTCCAGCAGGAAAAGAGGGGTCAACGGGGCTAAAGGCTGGTAGTGGGTCAAAGGGGATGAGGACTGAGCCCTAATTGACCTTGGGATCTGACAACATGGAAGTCATCAGTGAACTTGATCAGAGCAATTTTGTGGAATGGTAGAGGGGAAAGCCTGAGCGTAGTGGGTTCAAGAGAAAATAGGAGGAGGGAGCTGGGTGAGCGAGCACAGAGACAACTCTTCTCCTTCTCCTACAGAGAGGGAGTGGTTTTTAAGATGAAAGAAATAAAAGCCTGTTAGGATGCTGATGGAACCGATTTGAGCCGGAAAAATTAATGAGGCTGGAGAGAGAGGGAAGAATCGGTAGAGTGGCACCGCCAGGTCTTTCTGGTCTAGACAGGGGTGTCACACACAAGTGAAGGGGTCGGCCTTAGCTAGGAGCATCACTAGTCCATCTCTAGTCATGGGAGAGAAGAGAGCACATGGCCACAGATCCGAGTAGATGGGGAGACACACTGGTGGGAGTCTGTGGAAATTCTCTTCGGACGGTTTTAGTTTTCTCAGCCAAATGGTAAAAGCCAGGTCAGCAGCTGAGGGTGAGGATAGCAGAGGAGCCTCGGTGGTCTCAAGAGAGAGAACAAAGTGTAACCCCAGGAGAGCAAGCCTCTGGATGGCCTAGTGGATGCTAGGGCAGCATGGTTTCTGTGCAGCTTCAAGGGTCCCTTTGAGGGGGCAATCACGGATCTAAAGGGGGACGTTCAGCACAGCTGGGTTTTTCTCCAGCCAAATTCAGCTGCATGGGGACGGGTGCAGATTAGGTGGCGGACAGGATTTAACCAGGTTGTGGTTTAGCTGAGTGAGTACAATGAAGAGGGAGAGATGCAAGCAGGTCGAAAGTGTATTCCAGGAAGTGATTATTAATGCTCATGAAATCGAAGCTGGATCAGACGAAGGATTCTCCCAACAGTGGCACGAAGTAGATAACACAAGCGGTATTCCTGTTTTACCCGCAATGCCACTGGTACAGAGCTTTTAGGTGAGAGGTCACATATCTCATCCGAAGTCACACATAAGAGCAGACGCTGAGGTTAGAAGCCGGACCTCCTAACTTTGTTTAGTCCATTTACCACCCAGGATATCAGACTTTCTCTTCTTTAGAGAACAATTCATCTTCCCCTAACATAATAGTGGGGTGCATAGTCTTGAGTTGCCAAATCATCATACACGTGTCTCTTATAGTATAGTGGCGTTCTAGTAACGTTGACTCTGAAATAATTCAACTTTCCCATTGACTTAGATCATAAAAGGGGAACAGCACTTTCCACAGAAAGCTCGAACGCATCTGCTATTCTACTTGCTGTTTTCTGATGCATCCTGCAGTTCTGCCCCCATCCATTCCCCAGTCCATGAGGACTGTCCTCATTTCCCAATCTTTGTCCTCTCCTTTTGAAAACATATCCATCCTTCATACCGACTCCAAATACTGTGCTATTTTGTGAAACCTTTCTGGATGGTTCTCCTTCCTCCCTCTTTTTGTCCCCCCAAAACTGGATGTACTCTCATCCCTCTTTTGAATACCTTTAGCGTTTCATTCTTGTTTCTCTGATGGGATCTATCACATTCTACTGTATATATTTGTGAACTCATCTCCCTGCACCCTACCATACATATGGACACATATGTACATGCACACGTGCATGTAAAGGATTGAGAACATGTTTTACTCATCTTTGTGTTAAGTGTTCAAAACGTACACATAGTAGGTGTTCAGATCTTTTTTTTTTTTTTTTTAACGAATGTATCAATAGGCTGGATGTAACACTGGGGACAGGCCTTGGTTACAGTTTGTACTGTCACAACATTTGCTTCTCTTTGAGATGAAAGATCAGACAATATCAGTGGCTCAAATATTCAGCTGAAATGGAGGTTCCAGTGTGCCCCCACCAAAGCAACTCTGCCTTTTGCTTTTATCTGTACTTGTGTTTTCACGTCCACATAAGATTTTATTCAAATGAATGAGCCATGCCTCGCCCCCTGCCCCCAGTACCACCAGAAAGAATTAGAAAACTTCTGGACTAAATGACCTCTCTGATCTCTCTTTACCTGAATGTTCTTTGAGCCTTGTGTACTGTGTGTGTGTGTGTGTGTGTGTGTGTGTGTGTGTTTATGGGTATGTGTCTCTGTACTACGAGGATTAAGTAGATGTTTCCCTACCTCCAAGACTTAAGGCAAATCTGTTTAAAAAATTAAGTGTATGCAACAACATGAATGACTGAACACATACAATACAGTTTAAATCTAGCTAGATTGTAAGCTCTTCAAAAGCTGGCTTCTACTTCTTCAGCCCCAAGGGTGAGCCTGAGGCGGTACTTCTGGTATTGTCCCTGATAATTTACATATTGAAATAAGTATTTATTTTGAATTGGTTTTCTTTCAGTACTTCTTTATATTTACCAGTAAAGAATTATTTTAAAAAATTGTGTGTGTGGGTAGACTGTCATCTGTGACTGTCCTTTAAGGTTTATAAAGGAGTATTATGAAGTATTTGTTATAACAAAGAGGTGTTGGGTTTGATAGGGTTGAGAACTCCTGGTCTGTGCCCTGTACTTAAGTGCTTAGATGTTTAAAAATGATGGTATAATCAAGGATCAGAATGAGTGGTAGACATTTCAAGTGATGTGGGAAATTAGAAAAAGGAAAGATTATCAAGGATTTGGGTAGTCATGGAATGTCTGATGGAGGAGAGGATTGTTAGAGGGAATCTTGCATATTGAGGATCAGGCACTATGATAGACACTTGATGTACCTTGTCTTGAAAAAATGAATGACCAGACTTGTCAAAGAAACTGAGAAAGCAATTTCTAGGTACAGTAAATCATAAAATTAAAGTTGGAAGGGCCCCAGGAAATCATCTAGGCCAGAAATTTTTAGTGTAAGGGTGGTGTCACCCTTTGGTGTTCATGGATGGATTCCAGGGAACTCAGGAATCCCCTGAATTTGTGTATACCATTTTGCATATCTTTCTGAGGGGAACTGGGTTCATAGTTCTCATTGGATGCTGAAAGGGGCCCATCACCTCTAGGAAGTTAAGGGCTACTGATCTAGTCAGATCCTAAGCTCAGACAGATTGTTTTGCCCAAGGTTATGCAGCCGCCAGTCAGTGACAGAGATGGGGTCTGAAACCCAGGTCTTTTCACCTGTAGTTTCTTGCTCATTTCACCACACTCAGTTGAAGGACATGAACAAAAGCAGAGGCAGGATTAAGGATTAAGCTAACCATTTTATAGTAGTTGGTGTAAAAACGCACAACTCTCTTGGGGTCAGTAGTCCATTTCCACAAGAGTTGCAGAAGGATGCACTTCAATTTGTCTCCTCAAAGTGAACTAATATTTTAATTTTTGTAGTTGAAATATACTGCCACTCTCCAAAATAGCTTTCTCAGCTGAAGGCAAGTTCCTGGAGAGACATTATTCTCCCTGAGGCTGTTTCTGCAGTTCCTTTCCATTTGGCACTGTTTTTTCTGACCTGCAGTGGCCTCCAGTTTCCTGTCAAATCAAATCAAAACTACTTTGCCTGATTTGTCAGACCCTGTACTACTGTGGCCTGTTTAGCCAGCGAGTACTCTGTGCCCCACTCAGGTGAGTGTCCTTTTTTTTGGCAGTCTCTCCTCTCCCGAAGTCCTTTCATTTCTACCTCTTTATCTTTTATCATGTGGTTCCCCAGCCCAGAATGACCTCCATTCTTTCTCCTTTGTTTCCAGATCCCTGACATAAGGTCCAGCTTAAGTCTAATCTCCACAAAGCCTCCCCTAGTAACTGTGGACCATTTTGCACTTGCTCTGAACTGCTATCGCATTTATTGCTTGCAGTGCACACCATAGCACTTAGGTATTTCCACAGGCTTTTCATCGGAAAAGGTCCAGTGGTCACTTTGGGAGTGGGATTCCAGGAAGTCCAGGGTGGGACTCTGGGCACCCCCAATCCCTGCTTCAGCCAGAGCAGTTCCACTTTAGTGTCTATATATGGGAAGTCTGCATGAGTGTTTATTTGAAGAAATGGTTTTGCTGCCACCTTCTCCTGCAAACAAAGTTTGAAAACACTGGATCTATCTTGTGTGCTGATGGCCTCACAAGTGTTAACTCGTAATGAGCAAGGGCCAGGACTTACACTACTTTGGACTTAATACTACCACTCCCAGGCAACTAGTGCAATTTTGAGCACAAAAGTGGACAAGTAGGAAATGATTTTATGATTGTATTGCTCCAGCTTGGGGGATAGGAGGTAGTGAATAGCATTACCAAGAAATTATTTTAAAGAAGAACTCAGAATAATATTTCTGGTTTGATCTGTGAGAAATAAACCAAAATTGGTAGAATTTTTCTCTCTTTTGGAAACAAAACCAAATCCTATTTAAAGCTGTCCAGTTTACATATACATATTTAAGAGAAACCTCAATATTGGCATTCACTACTCTCCCGAAGTTTAGCCAAACTTAAATACCACATGCCTGCACTCATATAGGCACTATAAGTGTTACACGACTGACTTACAGAGTGATGTGTAGTATACCTAAAAACCTATAGAAATTAAATTTAAAATTTATGGCCAGAATGATTAAAACTGGAAAGTGCCAGTCTTTCAGACCAGTTATTTCCGCTTTCTTGTATCAAATCAATTATAGAAACTAATAAAGACCTGAGTATTTAAATCAGTGGTCTATCAACTTGCTAATACTCTTTTGTTTTGTTTTTGTTTTGTTTTGTTTTCCCTGCTCTCTGCCTGCTTCGTTGTCTTCACCTACAGGTGTACTTTATTGTCGGCTTCCAAAGATTACTAACTCTTATCTGTATCATTAAAATTGAACTGCCTTGACTCTTCTGCTACTCTCACTACTGCTTCCATTATTGCCTTCTTCAGCAAAATCAGGCTTTCTGAAGCCAAAGAATAACAAGAAATAAACACCATTTTAGAAGCCTTGCCACTATGAAACTTAAGCAAAATGTGCTCACCATTATTTTGCTGCCTATCCACTTGTTAATAACAATATACAGTGCCCTTGTATTTATTCCGTGGTATTTTCTTACCAATGCCAAGAAGAAAAACGCTATGGCAAAGAGAATAAAAGCTAAGCCCACCTCAGACAAACCTGGAAGTCCGTATCGGTCTGTCACGCACTTCGACTCACTAGCTGTCATAGACATCCCTGGAGCAGACACCCTGGATAAATTATTCGATCATGCCGTATCCAAGTTTGGGAAGAAGGACAGCCTGGGGACCAGGGAAATCCTAAGTGAAGAAAATGAAATGCAGCCAAATGGAAAGGTTTTTAAGAAGGTAAAGCATTTTTGTGCTTCCTATTGTTTTTAAAGGGGAAGGTGCGCTTTATTATAAATCAAGTGCATTTAAAACATGCTGGCATTCCATTATAGTGCCCGTAACTAATTCTCAGAAGGTGCTCACAGCATCTGTGTAATTCACTTAAGGGTGTTTTTCGAGCTCTACACTTTGAATAGTATGTTAATTGCTTGTTTGAGTACATATGCTAATATTACAGAATGTCTCACTTTAACAGTTAATTCTTGGGAATTATAAATGGATGAACTATCTCGAAGTGAACCACAGAGTGAATAACTTTGGTAGTGGACTCGCTGCATTGGGACTGAAACCAAAGAGCACTATTGCCATTTTCTGTGAGACCAGGGCTGAATGGATGATTGCAGCACAGACCTGCTTTAAGTACAACTTTCCTCGTAAGTGCCTGGTGTTTTTGGAGGGGGAGAGAGTGGGCTTTGCTTACATGTGAAATTGTCCTGAGATCCTCTTGTTTTCCAAGCAAGTGTTCAGCCAGAACCTATTGGCCTTGAGAAACTGAATTGACTGATGATTTTTGCCCAGTTTGTGGCACTTCCAGTATTTCTGGGTTTCTTTAGGTTTAAAAAGTTAGAATCCCGAAAATTTGTAAGAAAGATTTGTGACTACCAGGAAGTTTGAGGCAAGGTTGAAGGGTAATAGCAGAGACTATGAAATCAAATGAGATTATAAAATGTCTTTGCATCTGTGAGTATATCTGTCATTAAAAGTTGACTTAAATAATATATCTAAGAAATGTTTATCATTTAACTTTTGTGTTAATTTTTTATTATGTAGTTGTGACTTTATATGCCACACTTGGCAAAGAAGCTGTAGTTCACGGGTTAAATGAATCTGAGGCTACCTATCTGATTACTAGTGTTGAACTTCTGGAGAGTAAACTTAAGGTAAGTATGAAATTTTCTTTTAATTCATGGCAGTGTTTGACAGCATAGGAGAATATTCAAGAATTGAGTTTATTGCATACCCATATTTAATAACTGGATTTTCTTTCTGCTCAACAGACTGCATTGTTAGATATTAACTGTGTTAAACGTATCATTTATGTGGATAATAAGACGATCAATAAGGCAGAATACCCTGAAGGATTTGAGATTCACAGCATGCAATCAGTAGAAGAGTTGGGATCCAAGCCAGAAAACTGTAAGTAAAGCAGTTAAAACAAATGTATTAATCTCTTCAAGGCTTGTTATTCCAGTAGGTTAGGAAAAGCAGTAATGCAAGTGAAAGCTGTAAAGTTGTCTGATTTAAAACAAGTGTTGTATAACTCAATAAGAAAACTTTGAAAGTGTTTAAAAACTCTCAAGACCATATACGATTAAGATTTTTTCTCTGCCTTTCTCCTCCAAAAGGTAACCACTATTTGAAATGTTACTAAATGGCTGAGGCCTATGGCAGTTGCTGCCAAACTTTTCTTTTTTCAAAGAAACCCACTGTAACCTTCCAAACTGGACTCACGTAAGGCAAAGATCTCAGGCCTTCCATTCAGTAAACTTTTTTTTTTTTTTAATGCTTAATGCTGCTGATTTTCATCACATCTCAGAGGTTGCAGAGCTGTTTGCCAAAACCATACTTGGCTTATTCTACCACTGATACGGTAGTTGGTATTTCGTTTGAAACAAGTTAAGTGTGTCTTATATCAAAATGGCAGTTGGTCATCAGGACAGAGGGTTGAGCAAATGAAGTACTCCATTGAAATATTTTTCTTTCTCATGTTTAATGAGAAGATCACAATACTCTACTAGATGAGTAATCCGAGTCTTTTATCATAGGCATAAGTATGCCTGCCCTTTGCTCCGGGGAAAGATATTATCTTTATTGTACTGGACAGTGAACATGCCTGCTCTTTGCTCTGGAGGGAGACACTTTCTCTGTCTTCCAAGGCTGTTCACTGTGCAGTCATCCTTGCAAAGACAGCCTGGAACAGTCAGTGCCTCTGCTCGCAAGATGTACAGAAACTCAAGAGACCCGTGGAGAATTATCTCTCAACACCAGGTTGACCCTGCAAGATCGCGGTAAACTTGGCTGGGAAGTCCTGATTGGTAGGGATTTGTTGGCACAAAACTGTGGGGGCTATTGGTCCTCATAATTTTGTGTGAGCCAGAACATGATAGACCACAGGTCCCAGCTAGTCCACTCATCTCTACAGTTAATAAGACACATATGTTTGGGGTGATACTTTACCTGAGTAGACAGTTGTTATGATGATGACAAGAAGTGAAGTGTCACATTGTGTGCTTAGCCTGAGAAGACCTTAACATATCTGCTGCTGCTGCTTCCATCAGTCATCAGAAGAAGGATGCAGTCCCTATTTGCTTGATTTATAAACTATGACAGTAGATACCTTTAAGGAGCACTAACATTACCCCATTTAAGTATAGCTTTATCTTTGGTTATCTCAGTACTAAATCATACTGTTTAAAATGGTTATTTTAACTTGTATATATAAGTGTGATTCATTTTATAAACTGATTTGTAAAAAAGTTTATTTTGTAGAGCAGTTTTAGGTTCACAGCAAAACTGAGGGGAAGGTACACACGTGCACAGCGTCCCCCATTATCAGCATCCCAGAGTGGTATGTTTGTTACAATTGATGACCTTACATTGACATCATTATCACCCCAAATCCATAGTTCACATTAGGGATCCCTCTGGGTGTTACACATCCTACGGGTTTGGACAAATGTATACTGACATGTATTATCATTATAGTATCATACAGAGCATAAACTCATTTTTTAGCATCCAACAACCTTATTAAACTTTTATTTATTTAATTGCGATCATATACCTGGGGATTCTTCGTTATTTTGGTGTATTCTAGAAAGGAAAGGAGATTACTAGGTTGGCACAATACACTGTCTTGAAAGTGGAAGCCCCAGTGTGCTGTTTAAAACTTAGCATGTTAGAATCTTAGAGTTGATGTCGCCTTAAAGATCAAATCAAAACAACAGCAACAACAAAGGAACACAAGGAAACTTAGGGAAGGGATGGACACGCCTGTTGCCCTGATTGTGGTGATTGTATCACAGATGTTTGTATATGGTCAGTCATCAAATTGTACACATTAATATATTCAGTTCTTTATATTATCAATTATACCTCAATAAAGCTATTAAAAAACTATATGAACAGTTTAGATATACGTTATCTCTTGTGAGCAGCACTGTTGTCCATCCAACCTAGGTTAGATAGATTAAGAGCTGGAAGCAAATTCATGTCACGTTAAAATTTAAAATATTGACACACACACATATATATATATATATATATATACACACAGTGTTTGTTTAGAGTGTGCATGTAGGCAGTTAATAAATGGGGAATTGAAATTTCACTCAACTTTTTGTTTAGTTAATATCGTGGAATGACAAAAAAAGTTACGTCTTGTAATAGCAGTTCTCTTTATTAATAGGCTGAAAGATACTTTCAAGGAACATTTACAGTTTCTCTAATTCTTTTTCCCTGTGTGTGACTATTCTAATTATATTTATTGAAATGTAATTTGTTGCCTGTTTCATCTAAAAATTTTAAGCTTCTACGTTATGTCTTTTTAACTGCGTTGTTCCAGTAATTCATTTTTATTGTATTTTACAAATGCACCCATCCATCAATTATTAGGGGAAAAAAGGGTCCTCACAGCAATAGTTTGAGAAGCACAACTCTAACAGACAGGTTAACAAGCTCCAGCCTGCATCTGCTTCTCTAAATGAAGTTGGATTGGAACACAGTCACATCCATTTGTTTAACAACTGCCTATGGTTCCTTTCACTCTACAGCAACAAAGTTGGGTAGTTTGGGCACAGACCATAAGACCCTCCAAGCCTAAAATATTTACTGTCTGGTCCTTTGCAAAGAAAGCCTGCAGATTCCTGCTCAAGATGGTTGACTGTATTCTGTTGGGAAGACCTCTCTATTTTCCTCCCCCAATCATTCAATAAGCAGAGATGGCACTGGGGCTCAGGACGCTTAAGATGATTAAACATTCCTACCTGCAGACAGAGGGCAAGAAGAAACAAGTTCAGAAACTGTTTAGATATTACCTTTGGTAGGAAATGAAGGGCTTGTAAACCCTTTAAACTGTCTTTTTTTCTTAGTTTCCAAAAATTCCTGTCTGATTTTGATTAAAAAGAATCAAAGTATGGTATGCCCTGATGGGGAAAAAGCACTAATTCTGGGAGATGCAAAAGAATCCCCAATCCAGACACATACTAAGTATTCTAACTACAGGAGTGAGTGAGCGTGTGTGTGTGTGTGTGTGTGTGTGTGTGTGTGTGTGTGTGTGTAGCAGAGAGAAAGGATCTCCTGCTATAATTTTAATCTCACTGCACTTTCAATACTTTTAAACAATGATTTCCTGTATAGATTTCAAGAAGCAACAATCAAAACAGTAGACATTATCGTTTGGGTTTGATATCCTTTGGAGTTTACTTGCTACTTGGAATCTAATAAAAATACGTTAAATGTATAATGGTTCTCTAATTCAATATCCATGGTTCAATTATTTTAAAATAAAATTATTTTCCTAAAAACTTGAAAAAAATCAAGTCCAGTGGTTTTCAATCAGGAGTGTGTACGAGTGTCACCTGTGGAGCCTTTGATCCATTTCAGACATATAGAATCAGAATTTTCAGAACTAGGGTCCAGAGATAGTATTTTATTTAAGTTCCACAGGTGATTCTCATGCCCACCAGTGGTTAAGAACCATAATCTCGTCCAACAGTCTCATTTTAGAGATGAGAAAACGGAGGCTTGAGGAGCTCACACAAAATACTCTGTCTTCCTGATTGTCCGAATCTTAGATATCTTTCCACAACAAGGCCCTGTAAACAGCACTGTGGAGAGGTATGAACAGACAGGGATTAGGTTAAACATCCAGAAGGTGGGCCAGATTGAGTTTGAAATTCTCATTGCAGGTAACCAGAATTTGATAACCATTTTCGTGGTGATTAACAGTAGAGAGTATTTGTTTTAAATAGTTTACCATTACGCCAAAATCTGAAAGTCTTATCTTTGCTTAGCAGTTTGACTTGTAAACTAGAGAAAATTTGGTGCTTTGTCATTTATTTAGCAAGCGTTCCTCCAAATAGACCAACTCCTTCGGACTTGGCTATCGTCATGTATACCAGTGGTTCTACTGGCCGACCTAAGGGAGTGATGATGCATCATAGCAACTTGATAGCTGGAATGACAGGCCAGTGTGAGAGAATTCCTGGACTGGGGTAAGAGAGAATTATTCAGCTTTCTTCTTAGAAATCAGAGCTCATGTTTGGCATTCTCTAGTCTGTATTAAAACGATAAGGTCATTGATGTTTCTAATTGTGTCTCTGTAAGAATGGCTAAAATGTTTCTCTTACTTTGTTTTAGACCAAAGGACACATATATTGGCTACCTGCCTTTGGCTCATGTACTAGAATTGACAGCAGAGATATCTTGTTTTACCTATGGTTGTAGGATTGGATATTCTTCTCCACTTACTCTCTCTGACCAGGTGACAAGCTTTTCAGTATATTGGCATGATCATACTAAGTTACAGTGTTTGGCTGAGAATAGATTACTAAAACATGAGATATTTTAATTCAGCTAAAACTTTCTCCTTGGCTTCAAAAGTATGCAGCTGTAGTAAATAACCTTGAGGATTTGTTAGCATTGCTTTATTTTACATATTTTAAAATTATTTTGAGACAAATAATTACTTCCATTGTCTTCAGTATTCTATCAGCCAAAATGTTATCAAATTAGTATTTCTGTGTGATGTTAGTTGATGTTCATAGTGGTGACTTTGAGATGTGGCTTTGCCTTTTGGCTAATCAAAGAAAGTTAAAATTATCTTCAGGCTTGTTTCAGTGCTTTATCTACCTTAGTTGAAGTTTTTTGCTCTTTGTTTTTGTTTTTGTTTGAAAATGGATGGTCTGTGCTATGTGTGGTATGTTATTAATAAAAATGCTCAGTTTACCAAAATATCCCATTTTCTTTTATCCTGGATCAGAGTTTCTCCTCTAAGAAAGGCTGAAATGTGCTAGAAGAAATAATCTATATCATAAAGCACTTATGCACTCATGCCTCAGACTTGTAGGTTACGTTAGTTGGAACAGATAACTCACAGAGCAGTAGAGATAATATTCCATGTGTAAATGTTTGTCTTTGCCCTAATGGTAGGGCCAGACACTATCAAACTCTTAGAGGAAAACATAGGCAGAACACTCTATGACATAAATCACAGCAAGATCCTTTTTGACCCACCTCCTAGAGAAATGGAAATAAAAACAAAAATAAACCAATGGGACCTAATGAAACTTAAAAGCTTTTGCACAGCAAAGGAAACCATAAACAAGACGAAAAGACAACCCTCAGAATGGGAGAAAATATTTGCAGATGAAGCAACTGACAAAGGATTAATCTCCAAAATTTACAAGCAGCTCAGGCAGCTCAATATAAAAAAAAACAACCCAATCCAAAAATGGGCAGAAGACCTAAATAGACATTTCTCCAAAGAAGATATACACATTGCTAACAAACGCGTGAAAGAATGCTCAACATCATTAATCATTCGAGAAATGCAAATCAAAACTACAATGAGATATCATCTCACACCAGTCAGAATGGCCATCATCAAAAAATCTA
>NW_021703779.1:92128518-92165372 GCF_005190385.1 Monodon monoceros | reverse complement strand
ACTACTGGGCATATACCCTGAGAAAACCATAGTTCAAAAAGAGTCATGTACCACAATATTCGTTGCAGCTCTATTTATAATAGCCAGGACGTGGAAGCAACCTAAGTGTCCATCGACAGACGAATGGATAAAGAAGATGTGGCACAGATACACAATGCAATATTACTCAGCCATAAAAAGAAACGAAATTGAGTTATTTGTAGTGAGGTAGATGGACCTAGAGTCTGTCATACAGTGACGTCAGAAGGAGAAAAACAAATACCGTATGCTAACACATATACATGGAATCTAAAAAAAAAAAAATGGCCACGAAGAACCTAGGGGCAAGATGGGAATAAAGACGCAGACCTACTAGAGAATGGACTTCCGGATATGGGGAGGGGGGGAAGGGTAAGCTGGGACAAAGTGAGAGAGTGGCATGGACACATATACACTACCCAATGTAAAATACATAGCTAGTGGGAAGTAGCCGCATAGCACAGGGAGATCAGCTCGGCGCTTTGTGATCACCTAGAGGGGTGGGATCGGGAGGGTGGGAGGGAGGGAGACGCAAGAGGGAAGAGATGGGGATATATATGTATATGTATATCTGATTCACTTTGTTATAAAGCAGAAACGAACACACCATTGTAAAGCAATTATACTCCAATAAAGATATTTTAAAAATGTCTGTGTTTGCTCTTGTTAATACTTGAATTATAACCTTTTCTGCTGAAAGTTTCTTTCCTTGATCCTATTTACTTTTTCTTTACTCTAGTCCAGCAAAATTAAAAAGGGAAGCAAAGGAGACTGTACTGTACTGAAGCCTTCACTCATGGCAGCTGTCCCGGTGAGTACAGAATGTATGTTATTCACTGCCTACACTTGGACTTGTAAAAATGTAACACTCTTAGGTATTTTTCTACATTTTAAAATAATTTTACTTTGGGGAAATTATGGCCAAACGTGTCCCTTAAAATCTTAGCTAAGCACTGGGAAAAGATGAAATGGCAAACTTCTGAAGTGTATGCCTGTTAGGGTTTGCCAGTTCTTGAAAATTAAGTGATGAAACTGACCTAGCTCAAATTACCTAGTCTGAGAATTGGTCATAATATTTTAAAGGTAGAATACACTCTAAAGATCATTTTGTTTAATGACTTCATTCAAAAGTGAGGCAACCTAGGCCATCCTAGAGAACTGGGGCAGTGTACCCAAGGTTGCAGAGCTGATTCATGGCAGAGCTGATTCTAGAATCCAAGCCTCCTGACCCTTATGGTGGCTAAGAAAGAGTAAGGAAACTGTCATTTGAGAGAACTCCCAGAGAAAAAAGTTGAATTCTAGATATTCAAAATCCTTATGTGAAATATTGCCTTTTATAAAAATAAGATGTTAACGTTTTATAGCCTTATAATGATAAATTATGAGATATTTAACACAGTGTTTCTAACTTGTATAATCAAATATATTCTAGCGCTTTAGGCTTCTGAAACTCCAGTGGGAGTATCACCACTGCTTGTTTCATGATCAGACTTTACATCTTATCCCAGTATCTTTCGAAGAATTGTTTTTGCACACGGAAAGCCTGCGATTACACAATGAAGTGTTCAGTTTTTTCTAAGAATTACAGATGGAAGATAATTTTTTTTTAGCTTCTAATTACGAAATTACCAAATAACGAAAGAATTAGAACGGATCAGTGTAGCCTTTGCTTTTTTATTTCCAGGTGCCATAGAATTCAGCAAGTTTACAAACTAAAAGGAGAGGCTTGTGATTAAAAGCATAATACAATGGTGATAATAGGTACCATAGTACTTAAGTATGTTCTAGACACTGTGCTAAAGTGCTTTAGATGGATCATCTCACTTAATCCCCCCTAAGACTCTGCTAGGTGGGTCCTGTTGTCCCCATTTCATAAAGAAAAAAAAAAACTTGCCAAAGGTCACAGAGCCCATAGGTGGTCATTAAAGCTTGAACTCTTAGCAGTCTGATCGCAGAGACTTCTTAACCACTATGGCTGTCTATTTAGGATTGTGTTTTGTTTTGGGAAGCAGTATGTTGGATTTATTACCCAGGAGTTCCTAGGAAACAGTATCAGAGAACATAATTAGGGAGCGGGAAGGGCCGAGGAGTCTAGGAAGTGTAATGTCTGAATTTAGGCCTGAAAGATAAACAGGAGTTAGCTGATACGCTATGTATCCTTTAATTACCCATTGTTCATTCTTCTTTACTTTGTGTCTTGGGAGGCTAAGTTCTGTGGATGAATTACCAGGAGGACTTGCTTGCCTTCTGATTTCTGGTGGGGCTTAGCCACTTGTTGGCGCTCATGAAAGTTCAGAGGGCAGGGAGAGAGGTCTGCATACTTACTGCCTTTGCCTCTCCCTGCTGGGCTGCGATTTTTGGCACTTGTTGCCAGGTGCTCATTGGACAGTCTCTTTCCTGTTGGCTCTAACCAGGTCTTTCCCATGGTTACCATCCTCTACCAGGGGCCAGTAATACTTCTCTCCTCTTATTTCTTCAGACCTAGGAATAGTAAATGGCCTCCTGTGTTGCTAGTCCATTGATGCTTCACCAAACCTTATTGGCTCCCTTAGCTCCTCCCACTCGTCTGTAAATAGGCCTTTAAAAAATCTTATTATTGACAATTGTTTTTGATAGATTCTATCTTCTGAGTTTGTTTCTTTCCTGAGTCAGAATAAAAGATCCATTTAGTATTGCAATGGTCACATATTCACGGTGTGAGAATTCAGACTAAATCGCTGCTGATAAGCAGTGACTCCACTGAACGTCATGCAATGTTAGGTTGAGGTAAAGGGTGACTGAATGTGCTAACAATAAACCCTGCCAACTTGTCGCAACTGTGTTGTGTTCCTTACTCATTAAGCCCTTTCTGTGCCTGTGATTGGTATATAGTATAGGAAGGAGCGCTGGA
This sequence comes from Monodon monoceros, assembly GCF_005190385.1. NCBI lineage: Eukaryota > Metazoa > Chordata > Mammalia > Artiodactyla > Monodontidae > Monodon > Monodon monoceros. The sequence continues at coordinate 92,162,464 of NW_021703779.1, read as the reverse complement.
AGTGGTTCTCACACATCTGTCTCACTCCCATATGCTCTCTTCCACCCAACATACTTTCTTTAAAAAAATGACATACACATGATTTATTGGTAGGGTACACATGGTACAATTTATTTATTTCCTTTCGGGGTGATTTTTAAAATTGAAGTATAGTTGATGTATAATATTATATTAGTTTCAGGTGTTCTTCATGATTTGACATTTGCATACCATACACTTTTCTTTTAACATCTTTATTGGAGTATAATTGCTTCACGATGTTATGTTAGTTTCTCCTGTATAACAAAGTGAATCAGCTATACATATACATATATCCCCATATCCCCTCCCTCTTGCATCTCCCTCCCACGCTCCCTATCCCACCCCTCTAGGTGGTCACAAAGCACCGAGCTGATCTCCTTGTGCTATGCGGCTGCTTCCCACTAGCTATTTTCCATTTGGTAGTGTATATATGTCCATGCCACTCTCTCACTTCGTCCCAGCCTACCCTTCTCCCTCCCCGTGTCCTCAAGTCCATTCTCTATGTCTGAGTCTTTATTCCTGTCCTGCCCCTAGGTTCTTCACAGCCATTTTTTTTTTTTTAGATTCCACTTATATGTGTCAGCATACGGTATTTGTTTTTCTCTTTCTGACTTGCTTCACTCCATATGGCAGACTCTAGGTCCATCCACCTCGCTACAAATAACTCAATTTCGTTTCTTTTTATGACTGAGTAATATTCCATTGTATATACGTACGAAATCTTCTTTATCCGTTCATCTGTCGATGGACACTTAGGTTGCTACTGTCCTGGTTACTGTAAATAGAGCTGCAATGAACACTGTGGTACATGGCTCTTTTTGAATGATGGTTTTCTCAGGGTATATGCTCAATAGTGGGATTGCTGGGTCGTATGGTAGTTTTATTTTTAAAGGAACCTCCATACTGTTCTCCATAGTGGCTGTATCAATTTACATTCCCACCAACAGTGCAAGAGGGTTCCCTTTCTCCAGACCCTCTCTAGCATTGATTGTTTGTAGGTTTTTTGATGGTGGTCATTCTGACCAATGTGAGGTGATACCTCATTGTAGTTTTGATTTGCATTTCTCTAATTGTCAGTGATGTTGAGCATCCTTTCACGTGTTTGTTGGCAATCTGTATATCTTCTCTGGAGAAATATCTATTTAGGTCTCTGCCCATTTTTGGATTGGGTTGTTTGTTTTTTTGATACTGAGCTGCATGAGCTGCTTATATATTTTGCAGATTAATCCTTTGTCAGTTGCTTCATTTGCAAATATTTTCTCCCATTCTGAGGGTTGTCTTTTTGTCTTGTTTCTGGTTTCTTTTGCTGTGCAAAAGCTTTGAATTTTCATTAGGTCCCATTGGTTTATTTTTGTTTTTATTTCCATTTCTCTAGGAGGTGGGTCAAAAAGGATCTTGCTGTGATTTATGTCATAGAGTGTTCTGCCTACGTTTTCCTCTAAGAGTTTTATAGCATCTGGCCTTACATTTAGGTCTTGAATCCATTTTGAGTTTATTTTTGTGTATGGTGTTAGGGAGTGTTCTGATTTCATTCTTTTACATGTAGCTGTCCAGTTTTCCCAGCACCACTTATTGAAGAGGCTGTCTTTTCTCCATTGTATAGTCTTGCCTCCTTTATCAAAAATAAGGTGACCATACGTGCGTGGGTTTATCTCTGGGCTTTCTATCTGTTCCATTGATCTATCTTTCTGTTTTTGTGCCAGTACCATACTGTCTTGATTACTGTAGCCTTGTAGTATAGCCTGAAGTCTGGGAGCCTGATTCCTCCAGCTCTGTTTTTCTTTCTCAAGACTGCTTTGGGTATTCAGGGTCTTTTGTGTTTCCATACAAATTGTGAAATTTTTGGTTCTAGTTCTGTGAAAAATGCCATTGGTAGTTTGATAGGAATTGCATTCAATCCGTAGATTGCTTTGGGTAGTATAGTCATTTTCACAATGTTGATTCTTCCAATCCAAGAATATGGTATATTTCTCCATCTGTTTCTATCATCTTTAATTTCTTTCATCAGTGTCTTACAGTTTTCTGCATACAGGTCTTTTGTCTCCTTAGGGAGGTTTATTCCTAGGTATTTTATTCTTTTTGTTGCAGTGGTAAATGGGAGTGTTCCCTTAATTTTTCTTTCAGATTTTTCATCCTTTGTGTATAGGAATGCAAGAGATTTCTGTGCATTAATTTTGTATCCTGCTGCTTTACCAGATTCGTTGATTAGCTCTAGTAGTTTTCTGGTAGCATGTTTAGGATTCTCTATGTAATATAGTATCATGTCATCTGCAAACAGTGACAGCTTTACTTCTTCTTTTCTGATTTGGATTCCTTTTATTTCTTTTTCTTCTCTGATTACTGTGGCTAAAAATTCCAAAACTGTGTTGAATAATAGTGGTGAGAGTGGACAACCTTGTCTTGTTCCTGATCATAGAGGAAATGGTTTCAGGTTTTCACCATTGAGAAGGATGTTGGCTGTGGGTTTGTGATATATGGCCTTTATTATGTTGAGGTAAGTTCCCTCTGTGCCTACTTTCTGGAGGGTTTTTTATCATAAATGGGTGCTGAATTTTGTCAAAAGCTTTCTCTGCATCTGTTGAGTTGATCATATGGTTTTTCTTCTTCAATTTGTTAATATTGGTACATCCCATTGATTGATTTGTGTATATTGAATGAAGAATCCTTGCATTCCTGGGATAAACCCCTCTTGATCAGGTGTATGATCCTTTTAACGTGCTGTTGGATTCTGTTTGCTAGTATTTTGTTGAGGAGTTTTGCATCTATGTTCATCAGTGATATTGGCCTGTAGGTTTCTTTCTTTGTGACATCCTTGTCTGGTTTCCATACACTTTTTAAAGCAGGATAGTTATAGGATGTTGAAGTCCTTTTAGGGAACTTCTGGGATTTCTCAGTCACAGATATAAACAAAGATTTCAGTTAGCCAGCAGTGATACCTTTTGTGGAAATGTAGAAAACAACATTGTGCCATGCACCAGCCCCCGCAGCTTTATTGACGTATAATTGACACGTAGCATTGTGTCAGCTTAAGGTGTACAGTGTGATGACTTGATATACATATATATTGTGGAATGATTACCACAGTAATGTTAATCAACACATTTATCACCTCACATGGTTACTATTCGTGTGTTTATGACGAGAACAGTTAAGATCTGTTGTTTTACCAACTTTCAGGTATATAATACAGTCTTGTTAAGTGTAGTCACCATGCTGTACATTAGATCCCTAGACTTATTCACCTGGAAGTTTGTACCCTTTGACCAACATCTCCCCATTTCCCCCACCCCCTAGACCTGGCCAACCACCAGTTTACTCTCTCTTGCTATGAATTCATCTTTTTTAGGTTTCGCATGTGAGTGAGATCATGTAGTATTTGTCTTTTTCTGTCTGACTTATTTCACTTAGCATAATGCAAGGGCTGGTTCTGCCGTCCTCATTTGTGAATGACTCTGTTCTAATATTGAAAGAGCCATCCATAGAGTTATTCACTGCAGCACAACTGAATTTACATTAATTGCTATTTTAAATATTTAAAACTAGGTATTTATAAATAGGTGTGTTTTATGCAATAACTCTTGTTAATTTGTGCTAAGTAATGCCAAGAAAACCTCATTTAGTGATAGTTGGGGCTTTTATTGGTTTGTTTGGTGTTTTTTTTGTTTTCTGTTTTGCATGTATTAGCTTGGGGGTCAGTATATCCCAAACCTAGTCCTACGTCTAATTTTCCAAGGAGCTGTGAACAAGAATCCTATTTTTGTTGTTGTTGTTGTTATCTTAGCTTCTATTAAAATGGAATAGAAATGCCTAAATTATAGGGACATAAGAATTTTAAGAAACTGTAAAACTCTCTGCCAGGCTGTAAGAGTCACAAGGTAGTAGTAAGAAAAACATCAGGATTAGATTCAACATAGTTGGATGTTTTAGTGCTATTTGAGAGTAAGTGAATATATTTGAAGAAAAGAATTTTTTAAAAAATTATCTTTATGTGATAGGTGAATGAACTATTTATTCTCCAGTCAATTTTTTAAAAATTTTAGATAAACTTAGTGTGTCGAACTGAAGAAACCCCTATACTTGTCCTTAGTGTTTTTGAAATAGTGAACAAGTTAGTGAAATTAATCCTACAATATAAAAAATATTTCCATTCTACTAAAGACTTTCACCTAAGATATTGTAAATAAGGTGTTTTCGACTAAGACTGTCTGTCTCGGTGTTGGTGTAGTTCTTTTCAGATTATTTAATATGTTGCTTGCCTTTTAGGAAATCATGGATAGAATTTATAAGAATGTTATGAGCAAAGTCCAAGAGATGAATTATATCCAGAAAACTCTGTTCAAGATAGGGTATGATTACAAATTGGAACAGATCAAAAAGGGATATGATGCACCGCTTTGCAATCTGTAAGTATATCTCATAGACTCTGTAGTTTGAGCCTCTAAATCTTTTTGTGTTTTTACATCGGGAAGATGAGTAAGTAAATGACAAGTTAATTTAGTTTGAGCATCACCACCATGATCATAACGTTGAATTTCTCTTTTATTCACTTCTAAGCCTCATTGCTTATATAGCAAGCAGAGGACCTTGAACTCTGATCTTGGCAAATTAACAAATTTTAATAATTGAGTACATATTTAAGAGCTAATTATAATATTTGGTCTCATGAAGAAAAACTAGAGTAGACTTTTGTGTCAAGACAATTGAGTTTAAAAAATGCCATTTCTAACTCAAAAAAAGTGATTTTCAAGATTTATTTGGCGTGAAGGTTTCTGATTTATTGTATTCATAAAATAGCATATTAAGTGTATGAATATAACGGTTATTTTAAATGTGGTGCTGGGGAGTTGAGATGGGGAAACATTTTTCACTGGAAAGGAAATAAGATAGATGACTAAATGTTCCAAAGGTAACTTTACATTTTTTCCTTTGACATCATCCTTTTCTTTCATTTACTGTGTGTCAAAGTAGTTTCCTGACACCATACCTTTTTCTTTTTGCCTTTTTAAGAGTTTTTCTGGCATTTTTTTCAGTGTGTTACTAGTTGCTGCTTTGTTCACCTCTCATTATCACAATGGTCCTGAAATATAGGTGTTCAACCAAAGTTGAGAAATCTTTTCCAGAGCCTATAAATTAGTGTGTCACCAAGAATAATCTGTGCATATATTAAAATCATTTATCACCCCTTTTATCAAGGATACTATTTAAAAAGGTGAAGGCTCTGCTAGGAGGGAATGTCCGTATGATGCTGTCTGGTGGAGCACCCCTGTCTCCGCAGACACAACGATTCATGAATGTCTGCTTCTGCTGCCCGGTTGGTCAGGGTTATGGACTAACAGAATCGTGTGGTGCTGGCACAGTTACTGAAGGTAAGCATTTTTAATGTGGCAAATAATTATGTTAATTTCTACTGGTAAGGCCAATTTGCATTGCCTTTGGGAACCATGGTAACTTTATACCTCTTAAGTAATAATCAGATTCAATGAAAATCTACATATTTTAGTTTTAGAAACTTGTAGTTGAGTCATGTGTACCCTTTATTTTTAAGCCTCGTAAATACTTATGACACATTGTCAGTCCTGAAAGTTCTGTCACCCTGGTCTTGTAATCTTCTTTCTCTAAATGATCACTTCCTCGGAGAACTGCACTCTTGGAATAAGGTATCACTTTTGTGTTCCCTCTCGAATCTATATTCCTGCCCTGACTTCTTGTTTGCTTTCTGTTGTTTTCAACAGCCTATAGCAGGGTTTCTCAACTTCAGCACTGCTGAAATTTTGAACCAGATAATTCTTTATTGTTGGGAGCTCTCCTGCACATTGTAGGATGTTTAGCCACTAGATAGCTGCCAGATAATATGACAGTGAATTATATCCTTAGATGTTACCAAATATCCCTTAAGGGGCAAATCACCCTAGGTTGTGAAACAATGCGGTATAGTAATCGTTTTACTATCTCACTTTCACTTTAAACTTATGTCCAAAGTCAATGCCATTATCCAAAACCATCTTTCCATTGCCAAATTGTTTTGACAGTGTTATTACCATCCTTAAAATCATTCAGGGCATTAGCTTTGAAGTCATCTGATTGATTGTTTATTTTTAATATCTTTAACTTTCACCAGATCTTCCCACTTTTTCATGGGATTGCTCCCTCCACTGCCTGCCACCTTTGGCATCTAACCTTTTATTACTTCACACTGCCCTGTGGTAACAGCCTTTCAGCTGCTGTGTCTGCCTCTATTATATTGCTTCTGATTCATCCTCTATTCTTCTGTTAGACACATCCACCTCAAACACTACTTCATACCTGGTGAACGTAGCTTTCAAGACGTCTCTAACCTGGCACCATTGTACCTCTTCATCATTATTTGCCACCTGTGTACACACCAGGATTCTTGTTTCCAAATAAGCCAATCTTCTTACTCTCTCTTGTATTTTCTGTTCCCTTCTCTTGCAATGCCCTTTTTGCTATCTGGTCACAGCCATCTTCTCATGTGCAACTCTTCAGTTAAGTGTTTCCCAGACATTTCATCTTACATTGATCTTTCTAGTCTCCAAGGTGCTGTTGTTCTCACCATCAGTACCATGCAGTTTAGTATTTAAAAGTGCTCTGATTATTTCACGTGCTTTTCTCTCCAGGTAGTTTGTTTGTAAGCTCATTGAGGGCAGGGTCTCCTTACCTTTAATGTGTTTTCCTCACAACGTTTAATATAACGCTAGGTACATAATAGGTTGTCCATAAATACTTGATTACTGCGAGCAATAATCACAAACTACAAAAGGATAATATCATCATCATCGTCATGTTGGATGATAGCTGCTAACATTTATTGAACACTTTGTTTTTTGCCAAGAAGTGTTAAGCACGTCTACGAATCATCTCATTTAACCCTCACAGCATATCCCTATATGAAATGGGTTCTGTTATTATCCCCTTTTATATAGATGAGGAAATGGAGGTTTAGAGAAGTTAAGTAACTTGTCCAATTTATACATCCAATCAGTGAGTTGTAGAGGAGGACTTCCAATCGAAATCTGTCTTACCAGAATCCTACGTAGAGAATGGTGGAGCCAGCTCTCCTCCCTTAACAGATTTTTATACTTAATTATCTGAAATGTAGCCATGAGAAGCCAAAATGGTGTACCAACATTGAAATCAATTACACTGTTAAAATGAAGCTGAAGGGACTTCCCTGGCGGTCCAGTGGGTAAGACTCCATGCTTCCACTGCAGGGGGCACGGGTTCGATCCCTGGTCGGGGAACTGAGATCCCACACATTGTGCGGTGTGGCCAAAAATAAATAAATTTTAAAAAATGAAGCTGAATTATTGAAAAATGGTCACGCTTTGTATTCCTCTCGCTATGGCCTCTTCTTTTGTCATCTTTCAGAATCTGGCTCCAACTTTAATATTCCTGTAATCACATTAGTGGGAGTCTGAAATGTGTTACACTAATTAATATCTTTGTTGCTCTTTCCCTTATAGTTACTGACTATACTACTGGCAGAGTTGGAGCCCCTCTTATTTGCTGTGAAATTAAGCTAAAAGATTGGCAGGAAGGTAAGCATTTTATGACAAGCTCTAGTGTTTCTAGATATGCTAAAACCTACCGCGAGCCTCCAGACTTCCATTTTTAAAAAGCATTAGGTTGTCTGCAGTAGCAAGTGAGTCTTTGCTGTTGCTTGTTCCCTGTGCTTTCTTTTTCTTCAGTAACATTGTTAGGTTCCCAAGAGGAAAGGGAAATCTCTAGAATCTAGGCATGATGATTCTGAACTTGGGAATACTCGATGGTAAAGAGGAAAAAATTCTTAGTGGGGCATTCCCTGGATTTGGAGAAGGATGTATATCCTATCTTTTGAAGCTAGATTTTGCTGGTGAGTAGGTTTGGGCTGGGAAATGAAACCCCATATTTTCAGGGGATAGAGTGACTAATCACACACACACATACCCCCCAACTTCTTAGAGCTTGACCCCAGCAAACATTTTTTTTTAAAGAGTTAACTTTTATTAAATATCTTATAGGTTCCAGGCAAAGGACTAGACACTTGATGTGAATTGTTTCATTAACTTCATCAGCTGTTTGTAGTGAGATAGGCATATACAGATAAACCCATAGACTGACAAACAAGTAAACTAAGAATTACTTAACACACAGCACATTCAATGGCCAAGGAAATTGAAATTCAGAGACATTAATTGCGCAGCTAGTAAGTGGCAGACCATGAGTCACACCTAGAACTGTTTGACACTAAAACTGATGCACTTTCTACCATACTTTGCTGTCTCCTAAGTCACATCCCTGGTTCGGCTCAATCAAACTTTTGGTAAACAGTGAATCACCATATGATTTTGCAGTGGAGAACAAGCTCTTGGCAAGATCTTATATCAGAAAAGATACCAAGGAGAGAATTATTTTGAAGACATTTTCCTGGACCTGACTCCTGGTACATCCTGAAGTTTAGTAAGGCAAAAACAGTTCCACTGGATTACTCGAGGCAAATGGGAACCTTGTGGAGGAAAATAAAAAGAATGGATTGGGTCTGAACAAGGAGTAAGAAAATCTAAAACTTAATCCAGGTTTTGCATTTAATTCACCAGTGCACCTTAAACTCACTTATTTGCTATTCCAAACAACTAAGTGAAAGGAGGAAGTTAACAAACAGCATTATGTAAACAATATTAAGTAATTTTTTACTGGCTTTTCAAAAACTACCTTCTTTACTCCCTGTCTTATCTATATGGCCTTATAACCTCACAGAGAATGTAGCAATGGGGACAGATTTTCACAGAACCTGGCATATAGAAGAGTGGTTCCTACCCTTTCACATGCATGAGAATCATCTAGAAAGCTGATAAAACACAGATTCCTGGACCCTACCTCCAGAAAGACTCATTCAGTAGATCTGAGGAGACCCGATAATTTGTATTTCTTTTTTTGTTTTTGCTTGGTCACTGTGCATGTTATTCAGTTCACATACAGACAGCAAGATCCATGTATTGCTTAGAATAGAACCATTTAACCTTCAAGTATTTTGGAATTTTCCAGCTTTTTTTTTTTTTTTTTTTTTTTTTTGCACACACGCACACTGTATTTTATTTTTACAAGAGATAAATAAACTGGCACCAAGCATTGTACATGGATGACCACAACAAAAGCAACAATGATTGCAATTACGAAACACACTCATACTACGTCATAATATTGACATTCAGTCCAGTAATCCTGCACTGTAACAGCTCCTTTACTTTGCAGTGAAAATTGATTTGTATATTTTTTGCCTCTGAGTCCTTGTGGGACTTTTTTTTATTCAAACAGAAAGTCACAAAAATTGTAATCATCCTCATCAGTTCACTCAGTCCCATGTAATTAATTTTTTTTTCATCTTGATCTTTTGTTAGCACTTTTATGAATTCATCAGTTTTCCACTAGAGTTCTGAAAATGCTTATTCATTCAGTTCAGCAGTATAGTCAGTTACCAGAAACCTGTACCTGTCAGAGTCTTTTCCATGAATTCCTTGAAGATGAAACCCTCTTTTAGGAACATCTTTGCAAAGGCAACAGAGTACACCCAGAACTGTCTGTAAATGACAAAAGACTTAAAAATGACCACGGTTAAAGATTTGATGAAAGTTCATAATAATGCAACTGACAAGGAAATTTAGTTATTTCTGAGATATACATTTTAAAGTAATAACTAGAATTATGACTTATAACATTATACCAGAACATAGAAGATTTTTAGAAATTTCATGTAATGTCTGAAACATTTATATTAACATATTTCCATACAAATAACCCAAAGAAAGTTTCGTATTCGTTGTTGTTTTTGTTTGTTTTTTTATACTGCAGGTTCTTATTAGTCATCAGTTTTATACACATCAGTGTATACATGTCAATCCCAGTTGCCCCCAGGAAACATTTTTATAGTTGATAATCAATTGTCCAGCTATTTGTATAGTTTAATTTTTATAAGTAACTGCAGAAGGCGAGCCACTTAGAGGAAACCTGTGCTTTACAGACACTGGTGATAATCTGCAAAAGTAAAGCAGTCTTCCTATGATGAAATTGTGAAAAATATTAAACATATTCATTAACTGCAAAATAATTAATAGCCTAGCCATGCCAGATAAAGGAAGAGTAATTAAAAAGCTTAAGATTTTCTTTTATTTTTTAAAATTTATTTATTCATTTTTGGCTGCTTTGGGTCTTTGTTGCTGCGCACGGGCTTTCTCTAGTTGGAACGAGCGGGGGCAACCCTTCATTGAGGTGCACGGGCGTCTCACTGTGGTGGCTTCTCTTGTTGCGAAGCACAGACTCTAGGCGCAAGGGCTTCAGTAGTTGTGGCACGCAGGCTCAGTAGTTGTGGCTCGCAGGCTCCAGAGTGCAGGCTCAGTAGCTGTGGTGCACGGGTTTAGTTGCTCTGCAGCATGTGGGATCTTCCCAGACCAGGGATCAAACCTGTCACCCCTGCGTTGGCAGGGTGGATTCTTAACCACTGAGCCACCAGGGAAGTCCCTCTTTAATTTTTCAATTTGGTATATTTGACATACAACATTCTGTAAATTTAAGGTGTACAACATGTTAATTTGATACATTTACATGTTGTAATATGATCGCTGCCATAGCGATATTTAGCATCTCTATTACATTACATAATTGCCTTTTTAGTGGGTGGGATAGTTAAGTTTTAGTCTCTAAACAAGTCTGATGAATATAGTACAATATTGTTGTCTGTAAAGAGCCATAGACTGAACCTTTAAAGGACCGGTTACCTTGTAGGACACATCCCTTAGGTTGTTTGAGCCCAAGAAAATGAATGAGCTTTGTCTGACATAAATTTGAAGTTTCAAAAAGTGTTTCTCCCATGTGACTTTTTATTATGTGCATTACCGTGGTGCTCTATGAGCAAACAGCCGTTCCTTTTTAAATACCACACTGAAAGGCCAAATTTATTCCCAAGCGTTTTACATCTTGGGAATAAGTCCTCCTTTCTCCCATGGTAATGCCTTTCCAATTTTAGAATGAAAATCTTAAAAAATATAGGGGGTGTGTGTCTATGTATATTGGGCATCAGCATCAATACTGCTTTACTAAATGGGTTGTTTATTAAGCAGTGGAATCAGAGAAACAAGGATTGTAAAACTTGGTAAGGAGAATTCTGCCTTTAATTTTTATTTTTCTAATTTTTCTGGTACTGGGCTTTAATGTCAGTTTTGGAGAGTGGGTCCATATTTGGAGTTTTCCTTGCTGTGAAAGAACCTTTGCTTTATATAATGAGTTTAATGTTTTGTGTACAATGGGTTTTGTCATACTGAAATATTGAATAGTTTTAAATTTATAACTACCTATGTATGCTCTTTGATTAAAACCTTAGAATATATCTGAAACACATTTGATATCAACATATTAATAATTTACTTCTAAAAACTTCACGTGTTACCCTTCTTGGGGGTGATTTTATCTTAACAGAACTCTATGAACCCTAAGCTTTAATGATGTTCTAAGTGTGAAATTTTGATCCTGGGAAATATTAACTAATATGCTCCCGTAAAGTGAAGTAAAATTTGATCAGCAGAAAAATAGTAGCAAAGGATCTTTAAGAATTAATACAAGTAAATTTGTTTTAGAACAATAACTAATTTGCTTTTATGACTTCCAGGTGGTTATACAGTTCACGACAAACCAAACCCCAGAGGTGAAATTGTAATTGGTGGACAGAATATCTCCATGGGATATTTTAAAAATGAAGAGAAAACAGCTGAGGATTATTCTGTGGACGAAAATGGCCAAAGGTGGTTTTGCACTGGTGATATTGGAGAATTCCATCCCGATGGGTGTTTACAGATTATCGGTCAGTGTATTCTCTTTTTGTGCTTTTCTTCAGTTTTTGCGACTTCCACATATATGAAAGGTAATATTGGGCAGGTCATTAATAGGGTTGATGATTCCATTGGTTTAAACTTTAGAAAAGTTATTTAACTTTGGTCTGTGCTTCTCCATCTGTGAAATAGGGACAACAGTACTGACCTGGTAGGGGTTTTGTTAGGATTAAATGAGTTGTTACATGTAAAATGTTTAGAGCAGGGCAGTGCCTGCACCTTACTAAGTGGTAGCAGAAGCAGCATTGGGGTAGGGAGGGTGGGCAGGAAAATAGCAGTTGGCAGTGAGAAAACAAAAATTGCTCAGAAGAGGTTTTCTTTGTTTGTTTCTTTGTTTTGTTTTCTTTTGGTCAACTGTTGATACATTTGGTTCCGTATAACCATCTACTGTAACATACCCTATTCTAGGCCTTCCTCACCATTTACCTCCCCACCCAAGAAGCATTGTGGACATGTTATTTTCCCTAGTGGCCATTTATATGACTCTAAGTAGCCTGGACTCTTAGAAAATTATAATATCAGTCCTCAACATTAATCGGTTCTTCTGAGAATGTCAGTTGGCTTGGCACTGCCCTTATTGAGCCTACTGAAATAGACTAAGTTAACAGCTACTCCAGAATAGCCCTTACACTATTCATTTTAATCAGGCAAAAGTTAAAAATTTGACTAGCCGATAAGGACCACTCTGTTGGGTCCCATTCAGATCCTTTTCAAGCCATAAAATTTCCCCAGTCATTATCTCTAGTGGTCCGTTTAAGTCTGTCTCTGGACCCATATGTGACCTGAATATAGTTAGAGATTTCCTGGGAAAATTGGTTCTTCGCCTAGAAGTTTGATCTGCCAGGGAAATTCCCAGGAAACATGGCTCAGTCTAGAACCAGTAACTCACCCACCTACGCCACCACCGCCTTTTTCCCCTTGATCCTTAATTGTGCTGGAATCAAAGGCTGGCTCTGGTGGCATGTGTACTGGGTTCCCAGCCTATGGGTAGGCAAGTCAGCACTCACACAAAGGATGTAAGGCAACCTGATGATGTGCCATCCTATGCCAGCATGTTATTAGTGCACTGTCATTTTAACAAGATAATGACAAATCTGGAAAATGGGGAATTAACATTTATTGACTGTTCTGTATGTCAGACATTGTGCTACATGCCAGTATGAGGTAGGCATCATTATCCCTGATAAAATTTGAGGGTTGGAGCGGTCAAATGACATGTCTAGGATCACATAGCTAGTAATGGGCAGAGCTACCATTCAAATCTAATGCCCCAAAGTCTTTGTTCCTTCTATTAAATTCATGATAATATTAAACATGATAGTAAGATATTAAAGCTTTTGGTGTAGGATATAACATTTTAGCCAGTACTTCTTTAACTAGGCATTTTCTTTTTAACTGATGTGTTTGGGCAAACATTAGATATAACAAGATTTTAAAAGAAATATCTTTATAGATAAAGATTAAGGTGATGAGACTGAAAGAAAATCAGAATTGGACATACCTTAATCAATGTACTATGGATAACATAACATGCTTCATGACTTACAGATCGTAAGAAAGATCTGGTGAAGTTACAAGCAGGGGAATATGTATCTCTTGGGAAAGTAGAAGCTGCACTGAAGAACTGTCCACTTATTGACAACATCTGTGCTTTTGCCAAAAGGTAATTTTAAAGTTGCATCTGTGTTTCATATACTTACAGTAAAAGGATAATTGGGAAAAAATTGATACAATCATAAGGGAAACATCCAACTTTCAGAGTTGGGGAATGTTAGAAATTTATGAAAGTTCTTGAATTCAACAGCTTAAAGGTCATTTGAGATAATCCAGGCATTTTAACTGTTTACTGGACCACCTACTATGTCTTGCTAAATACTTAGCTATGCCACAACAGTTATTTCATTTAACATCCATAACAACTGAAATTTAGCATAGGTAATTTTCCCAAGAGGGTAACACAGCTAGTACAAGTTTTCTAAATAAAAAAACCCGAGAGATTGAACCATTTTCTTTCTTTATGTGTTAATATGGTTTATTTTTCTGGGCTTTATTACTCCCTTTAAAAAATTTAATTATAAAAAACACAAAACCTAAATTTACCATCTTAGCCATCCTAAGTGTACCGTTCACTAGGGTTAAGTATATTCACACTGTTGTACAACCAATCTCCAGAACTTTTCATCTTGCAAAAATGAAACTCAATATCCATTAAACCGCTCCCCATTTCCCCTCCCCCCACCTAGCCCCTGGCCGCCACCATTCTACTTTCTGTTTCTGTGAATTTGACTCCTCTAGCTACCTTGAATAAATAGAATCATACAGTGTTTGTCTTTTTGTGACTGGCTTATTTCACTTAGCAGAATGCTCCCCAGGATTCATCTACATTGTAGTATGTGTCAGAATTTCCTTCCTTTTTAAGGCTGAATAATATTCCATTGTAGGTATAGACCACATTTTGTTTAGTCATTCATCCATCAATGGACAACTTGGGTTGCTTCTGCCTCTTGACTATTGTGAATGATACTGCTATGAACATAGATATTCAAATATTTCTTGAAGATCCTGCTTTCAGTTCTTTTGGGTATATACCCAGATGTGGGATTGCTGGATCATATGGTAGTTCTATTTTTATTTTCGGAGGAACTGCCATACTCTTTCCATTATGGCAGCACTATTTTTTTTTCCTTCCCATCAACAGTATACAAGGGTTTTAATTTCTCCACATCCTCAGTAACATTTGTTTCTACTTTTTAAATTTTTTTACAATAGTCACGGTAATGAGTTTGAGGGGATATCTTGCCCCTAAGGATTAGTGATGTTTGAGCATCTTTCCATCTGCTTGTTTGGCTGTTTGTATATCACCTCTGGAGAAATGTCTAATCAAGTCCTTTGCTCGTTAAAATTTTTTTCCCTCTTATTTTTGATTATACAATACAGTGTTATCAGCTGTAATCACCATGTTACACATTAGATCATCAGACCCTATTCATCTTATAGCTAAAAGTTTGTACCCTTTTATCAGCCTCCACCCCCAGCCCCTAGCAACCACTTTTCTACTCTCTGTTTCTATGAATTTGACTTTTTTTTTTTTTTAAGATTCCACATTTAAGCAATACCATGCAGTTTTTGTCTTCCTCTGTCTGGTTTGTTACACTTAGCATGATGCCCTCCAGCTTCATCAATTTTATCGCAAATAGCAGAATCTCTTTCTCGTGGCTCAGTAATATTCCACTGAACATATACACCACATCTTCCTTATCCATTCATTTGTTGATGGACACTTGGTTGTTTCTATATCTTGGCTATTATGGACTAATGCAGCAATGAACATGGACCAGATATCTCCTTGATATCCTGTTTTCATTTCCTTTGGATTTATACCAAGAAGTTGGATTGCTGGATCATATGGTAGTTCCATTTTTAATTTTTTGAGGAGTCTCCATACTGTTTTCCATAGTGCCTGTAGCACTTTGCCTTCCCACCAACAGTGCACAAGGGTTCCCTTCCCTTTTCTTCACATCCTCACCGAAACTTGTTATTTCTTGGCTTTTTGATGATAGCCACTTTAACCGGTATGAGGTGATATCTTGTTGTGCTTTTGATTTGCATTTCCCTGATAACTGGTAATATTGAGCACCTTTTCATGTACCCGTTGGCCATCTGTATGTCTTCTTTGGAGAAACGTCTATTCAGTTCCCCTGTCCATATTTTAATTGATTGGTTTTTTTTTTGCTATTGAGTAGTATGAGCTCTTTATGTGTTTTGGATATTAACCCCTTATCATATATGATTTTCAAATACTTTCTCCTATTTCGTAGGTTGCCTTTTCATTTTGTTGATGGTCTCCTTTGCTGTGCAGAAGCTTTTTAGTTTTATATACTCCCACTTGTTTTTTTTTGATTTTGTTGCCTTTGCTTTTGGTGTCAAATTCAGTAAGTCATTGCCACGACCTATGTCAAAAGAGCTTCCCCCTGTGTTTCCTTGTAGGAGTTTTATGGTTTCAGGTCTTTGCCCATTTTTAATGGGGTTATTTTGTTGTTGTTTTTGTTGTTGAGTTGTAGGAATTCTTTATACATTCTAGATATAAACCCCTTATCAGACATATGATTTGCAAATATTTTTATCCAGTTCCATAGATTGCCTTTTTACACTCCGTTGTGACCTTTGATACACAGAACATTTTTTATTTTTGTTGTACTCTTCATCTATTTTTTCTTTTGTTTCCTGTGCTTTTTGGTGTCATATCTAAGAAAGCATTGCCAAATCCAATGTCATGAATCTTTTCCCCTATGTTTTCTTCTAGGCATTTTATAATTTTAGCTCTTATAGATTTAGGTCTTTGATCTATTCTGAGTTAATTTTTGTATGTGCTATAAGGTAAGGGTCCAACTTAATTCCTTTGTATATGGATATCCAGTTCTTTTAATACCACTTGTTGAAGAGACCGTCCCCACTGAGCGGTCGTGGAACCATTGTTGAAGATCATTTAACCATATGTGCAAGGGTTTATTCTGGACTCTCTATATCATTGGGCTATCTATGTGTCTGTCGTTATGACAGTACTATGGGCTTTATTACTTCTTAATGAAGCTGTAACAAATAAGAGAAAAATATATTCAGAATTATGTGTACTATTTCTTTGCATAATTTATGAATAATTGTTATCAGTGTTTTAATTCCTAGTTTGTTTTATTTTCTAATTTTTTAGTGACCAGTCCTATGTGATAAGTTTTGTGGTTCCTAATCAGCAAAGGTTGACGCTTTTGGCACAACAGAAAGGGGTGGAAGGCACTTGGGTTGATATCTGCAATGACCCTGCCATGGAAGCTGAAATACTGAAAGAGATTAGAGAGGCTGCAAATACCAGTAAGTAAGAAGTGGCTTATCTGTTGATGTCCCTAAAAGTTATTTAATGAGGTCCTGTGCATTAGACTCTTCAAGATGTCTGTTTGGTTTGTTTGTTTTAAATTTTTATTGCAGTATAGTCCATTTACTATGTTGTGTTTTAAAAAACCTGCCTCCTAAATATACATAATGAATTTCCGTGTTGGAAGGATCTTTAAATGTTATATGGTAGAATAACCTAACTAGTTCTTTGTTGCATGTCACAGCATCCCTGCTAGGTGGTCATCTAGTCTGTGTTTGGAATGGTCCATCTTCGTTCTGATAGTTCATACTAATGTGCCCTGGTGTGAATCTTTTATCATTTATCATTGCATATACTTACTTGGTGTGGGCCCTTTCAATCTAGAGATCTCTGCCCTGTGGTTCTGGGAAATCTCCGTTTACCTTTTGTTGTTTGTTTGCTTTTCTTTCATTGCTTTTCCCCTCTGAGTTTTGTGTTCATGTTTTTATCTGGGACTACTTTTATATGGTTGTTGACCTACTTTCATCCCCTGATTTTATTATCTTTTTTTTTTCTTTTGTAACCTATCTTGCCTTTTTTTTTTTTTTTTTGCGCTGGGGGTGGGAGGATTGCAATTTATTTATTTATTTATTTTACATCTTTATTGGAGTATAATTGCTTTACAATGGTGTGTTCGTTTCTTCTGTATAACAAAGTGAATCAGCTATACATATACATATATCCCCGTGTCTCCTCCCTCTTGCGTCTCCCTCCCACCCTCCCTATCCCACCCCTCCAGGCGGTCACAAAGCACCGAGCTGATCTCCCTGTGCTATGCGGCTGCTTCCCACTAGCTATCTACCTTACGTTTGCTAGTGTATATATGTCCATGCCACTCTCTCACTTCGTCCCAGCTCACCCTTCCCCCTCCCCATGTCCTCAGGTCCATTCTCTAGTAGGTCTGCGTCTTTATTCCTGTCCTGCCCCTAGGTTCTTCATGACCATTTTTTTTTTTAGATCCCATGTATATGTGTTAGCATACAGTGTTTGTTTTTCTCTTTCTGACTTACTTCACACTATGACAGACTCTAGGTCCAGCCACCTCGCTACAAATAACTCAATTTCTTTTCTTTTTATGGCTGAGTAATATTCCACTGTATATATGTGCCACATCTTCTTTATATCATGTCCTTTTTGTTTTACATTCTGGCAGATCCCTCAGCTTTATCATTGCCTCAGTCTTATCGAGCTTCCAACTTCCAATATCAGAATTTCAATTTTCAAGAGTTCTTTCCTGCTTTCTTAGTGTCCTTTTAATAGCATCCTGTTGCTCTTTCATGGGTGCAGTCATCCTCTGAGGATGTTGAAGGGATTCCTTTTATGAAGTTTCCTTCTCCTGTTATTGTTTCTGTTTCCTTCAAGTTCCACTTTCTGCTTGCTTTGGTCGGCCTTGCATATATCTGCTGATCCTTGTCTGTCCATTCATATTTGAGAATGAGGTTCTAAAAAGCTGTTTGGAAAGCTTGCTGGGCTTCACTGAAAAGTTATTCAAATGTTAGTGTCTTGAGTCATTCCACTTCTCCAGAGGAGACTTCTGCAGTCTCTTACCTGGGAGATATTAGCATGACTGCCAATATTCTGGTAGCCAAAAAAAAAGGGCATTGGAAGGGGGCTGGGGCTGGGGTGGGTAGGTCTTCCCCTCACTGAACCTTTAGGTTTTCAGCCTTACTCCCTCCCTCTATTGTAAGTGTCCTGAGTCCAGAGTCTCTTTAGTTCAGTTTTTCCAAAAGGTAAATCTATCTCCAGCCTGGTTGGGGAAGAGCAGGATGAGGGAGAACTATCCTCTGAACAGATGAGGGCCAGCCCTGCTGTTTTCAGCATGCCCCTCATCTCTGTCTTCTGTCCCTCAGCTTCTGTCTACGGGTTCGGGAGATTGGTTTGCCTCTTGTTGGCGTTCTTCAATGTGGGCAGTTAGCTTTTAGCTCTCTTGGCTCCCAGTCAGTTAACTGCTGGCCTGTTAGCTTTTGGTCTTCTAAGATTTTGTTGGGCCTTCTCACCCAGTGTCCTCTTTCTCTCATTTCTATGTTTCCTTTGTGGTTAATACCTTTTGAATTTAAAAAATTATTTTTAAACTGTTTATTTTCCAGGGGAGCAGAGATAAACTGTGTACTCTTCATGTTTAATTGGAAGCGATTAACCTAGTTTTAACCTATTGCTTTCCCTCCTAAAAAATGAAAATGTCATTTTTCTGATTACAGGTGCCTATATTCATTATAAAGTACTGGACAATACAGAAAGTTTAAAGGAGGAAGTAAAAATCACTTGATAGTAGTTACCTTTGGGTGGTGACATTACATTTTGTTATATATACTTAACTTACCAACGTCATCGGCTTTCTTCTAAGTCAGTAGATATAGAATTGAATTACCGTTTTTTTAAGCTAAACAGTATTCCAGTAAAGGAGTGTCCACTTAAGTCCTTATTGTTAGACTTTTTCCCTCCACTGTAAACAAATAGAATATATATCTTTTACTCTCATTTATTTTCTTATGTAATTATTTTCTTAATATGGATTATCTGAGTCAAGAAAAATGTATATTTTAAAAGCTTTTTTCCCTTATGTTGCCAAATAACTCCCTCTTCCCCTCAGAAAAACTGGACTAGTTTATACTCCTGTCAGAGATACATGAGCACACCTGTTTCCCGAACTAGGCTACTATTATTTATTTTTTAAATTAACTACTTGGGTTCCACTTTGGTTAAAAAATATAGTTTGTAACATTTGTTAGCAAGTTGAAGTTGAAAAACTATTTTCCCCAAGAAGAACATTCTTCTAGTTAACTCTGGTCACTGTAAAGTTTTAAATAGCAGTTACCTGTTAACATAATCTGCAAAGTAAGTTACTGTATAAGCATAAAGACAGTAGCTTAATTTTTTTCTTAAAGTTGGTTTTGTTAATTATAGTATTATTGACATATCACACTTTTTAATGTTAATATCACCAGACTTCCAGAATTTTCTTTGATACAAATCCTCATTTTTTTTCTTTAAATGTAGTATTTTAAAAAGTATTTCAGGGCTTCCCTGGTGGCGCAGTGGTTGAGAGGCTGCCTGCCGATGCAGGGGACATGGGTTCGTGCCCCGGTCTGGGAAGATCCCGCATGCCGCGGAGCGGCTGGGCCCGTGAGCCATGGCCACTGAGCCTGCGCGTCCGGAGCCTGTGCTCCGCAACGGGAGAGGCCACAACAGTGAGTGGCCCGCGTACCACAAAAAAAAAAAAGAAAAAAAGAAAAGTATTTCAGCCAATAGGCTGTTATTCTTAGTCACTCTCTGAACGTACTAATGGAGCAGAATGTGACTTGAATAATTTGTCATTGAATATTCACCTGTGTAAAAGCAACAGTGGGGGAAGTTTTTCGGGCTGGAAAATGGAATACAGTTCTAGGACCTGCTAGGCCCGCATAACTTTCCTGTGCTTGGATTGAGGCGTGAAATCGAACAATTCATGATTTGGATAATGAACACTAATCATGAGCTAAATCTAAATAACTCAAGCTCGTGTGTGCCACAGAGGATTTATTTTGCTAACCTTTTGCTTCAAATTATAATTTCAGAGACTTAGGCCAAAAGGTATAAAATAGTTTTGATTGTTTTCAGTTAAATCTGCCTGAAACCATACATCGTTCATAGCAGGCCTCTTCATGTTTTAAATATAAGTGCAAGGTATAGATAGTATCATAAGAATGCAAAATAATGGTTTTGGGGTGATTTGACAACTATCAGTGGCTAGAAAAATTGACATTTGCTGCCACCTGCAGGTCGCATTTCATAATGTCCTAGGTAATTCTGATAAAATGCCACGTGTAAAATAGTTTCTGTTTTTTTCTTCCCCTAATCTTTTTCACTTGTTTGCAATTTATAAATTTATTTAATTTATAGGAAACTGTGTGATTGCCCGTTGCTCTCTATAGCTTGTGGTACTAGCTAATGTTGAGTTTCCAAAACCATGAAACCTCTAATGCAGCGTTAAAAAAAAAATGCTTAATTTGCTTGTGCGCAATTGAAATAACGTACCTGCTTTGTCCCATTGTTGTCAGTGTTTCTGGAATACGACCTGTGTAAGTAGGTAAAGTAATATGAAATAAAAGGTTTTGGAGCCAGATCAGTATTTGAGAATTTAACTATTCCCTTGAGATCCAAATGTGACCTTATTTCAGGCACCTCTGTATAACTGAGCTATAATCTATCATCAGAGTAGATATGGTTAATTTGAACAAGTTTTATATTCCTTTATTACATTTTTAGGCATTACTTTTAGGAAGTTGGTTCTAAGTAATTTGAAACATTACTTTTCACACTCAGCTTTATATTTTTCTCTTATTTTAATGAGAAACTCGCTAATTCACCCAAGCTTTCGTAAAGCTCAGACTAGCATTAGAACAAAAACTTCATTGAATTTGAGTTCTTTGTGCTTATCACTGAAAACCAAGTTGTTTCTCAGGTTACCTAGGCTGTTTAGCAGTAGTTTTAAAACATGCAGATGTTTGCTTCTTCGAAATTGCTATTTTAAATAATTGCATATAAAATGAAGCTCATCTGTAGATTAACATTACTGTTAGTAGGCCTTCAGAATTTTAAGGATGACCTTGTATTAATAATAAGTAACTTCATTGAATATAATTTATTGAGTTTAAAATTATTGAGTACTGTATGGATTGCTCCTATGTCCTTATTTTCACCATTTTCTTACGTTTCTTTCAACATGTGTTGTGTTGTCTAACTCAAATCCAATACGTGCTGCATCAGTTCTTATATCGTTTAAGAGTATGAAACTCACAACCCCCCTTTTGATTCTTATTTGAATTAAAATAAAGCTTGCGAAGAACAGTTGTCTAGAGGCTAATTTTCTGTAGAATGAATGAATAAATATGTATGTTTCTTGAGGGCTCAGTGTAGCCTATGGATGGCAGTGAACAGAACAAAGCCCCTGCTTTCATGGAGCTTACATTCTAGTAGGTGACATAAATATATAATATATGAGGCGGTGATAAGTATTTTGCAGAAGACATAGCATAAGAGGATACAGAGAGACAAAGGGACTTCTGTTTTGTTAGGAGTGGTCAAGGGAGTCCTCTCTGGGGCGGTGGCATTTGAACAGACACGTGGATGGGGTAGGGAGGTGAGCCATGCAACTACAGCAGGGAAGGCCATCCCAGGCAGAAGGCGCAACAGATAGAAAGACTCTGAAGAGGAGGGTGTCTACATATATATTAGGAAAAAAAACTGCATAGTCCAAAACCATTCAACTGAAACAACTGATGTGTACTTTGAGAAATATAAAATGAAATTGTAAGGTGGTGGTATCATTAATTAACTCTAACATACCGTTAAGTTTGCCTCATCACCTGCATCATCTAGGTGAATCCTGCAAAATTCATGTTTTATTGTTTCTCTCTCTCCCACTCGCCCCCATTTTCCTAACCCTCATCACTCTTCCCCCTTCTTTCCCCTCTCTCTCCCTCTCTTTCCCTCTTTCCCCCTCATTCCTACCCCCGCTTTCTCATTTCAGTGAAATTGGAGCGATTTGAAACTCCAATCAAGGTTCGCTTAAGCCCAGAGCCCTGGACCCCTGAAACTGGTTTGGTCACTGATGCTTTCAAACTCAAAAGGAAGGAACTGAAGAACCATTACCTCAAAGACATTGAGCGAATGTATGGGGGCAAATAAAATGCTGCTCTCTTACTTAGAATTGTGCAGGAGGCGGCCTGGTGGTTTTTCAGTTCTGGAGTTTTCAGCCTTGTTGAGCTGTCTGTTAGAATGTAAAGTGTATCATTCTAAAATCATGGTAATAAAAAAACAAAACCCAAAGTGATTAAAATAGTTGTCGAGTCTACTTTGACTTAGTTTTGCATAGTTCTAGTGAAGCTGAAACTGAAAAGTTATTTCCCTGTAGCTGTGTTATTAATTTTAGAGCAAAATTCCTGTTTTTAAAAATTAGCCTAAGATATACTTGTTTCATTAAAGAAAAATATCTAATGTTGAACAAAATAAGTTGGAGCTGGAGTAGAATGTAGTTTGAGGAAATTTGCAACTTCCAACGTCTATTGTCTTCCTAGCTCAGAAGATGCTCAAATATTAAGCATGACCAAAAAAATATATTAACACTACTCAAAGCAGAAGTGCTGCAGGGCTTTAAAATTCTCTTCCAACCATTTGTCTTGAATCATAATATACAGAATCAAGTAATACCTTGGAAACCATTTTAGCATTCATAATTGTTGTGTGGGTTACACATAGAATCATTATAATATTGTGAATAATTACAGTGCCTGAAGTAAGAATAAAACAATATAAACGCACCAAAAACTATCTAGTAATATACTTAAAGGGAAATTCAACTGCTTTTTTGAAACTTGGAGATGTGAAATCAGTAACTGTAATTATTTGAATGACTTAAGAGTAAAAGTACATCTTAAAAAATGCTGAACATTGCGTTTGTTCAAAATAAGACAAACCAAGAGTTAAAATAATAGAAAGTTACTCAAATTTTAACAGGAAGCATTTTCTCTGTTAGAAAAGGTGATGAAATCATAAGTATTTAGAATTCCAACCCTTGCACAGCACTGAACCTGGGAGAGGATTTAGACTTTGAACTTATCTTTGATAGCAGGGATTGATTTTAAAGTGTATTAAATCACACTTGTAATTTAAGGTCTGTTTGCTGTTGCTGATTTGATTCTTGATCAATTATTTGTATTACCAAAAGCCTTTCATTTTGCTTTAATTTTAGCAAAAGCGGGTTATGATGATGACTTCCCTACTATCTTGATTTAATCTCTGAATTATTAGTTAACTTGGATGACTTTTAGGAACTTAAAGGGAAGAACACACTGTTACCACTTTTTTTCTGTTTGAGAAGAGTTCAGAAACTGGAAATGCTGGATTTGGGAGGAGGGAAGTTACTCACTAAGGGACTGATACTTGTGCAGTAACTTGGTATGTGGGCTTCTTTTTGAATCTTTAATTAAAATCTGGGATTATATATCCCTGATAGGTATTCACACTTGAACCATAGTTACTGTAAAAAAAAAAAAATTCGTAATACTGTTATTCTTTGCACTTTTTTCTTAGTCATTTTATATATATATATATATATATATATACACACCTATATATATATGTTGCTTACATTGCTTTGTACAGATGTGGGCCACCACTGCAACAAAACACATTCTGTTTGCTCTAGAATATTTATAAAGAAAATATTTAAATGTTATGTATATGGTGGTATAAAGGAAAAATCATCTGGTGTTATTATAAGCAAGAATGTTCAGTGTTCTGCAATGTAAAATTTGAAGCAAGGTCTCCCTGAGTTATGTGTATGTGAGTATTCTCATCCTTCCCAACTTGCCTTCTAAGAGTGAAAAACCATTCTTACCAAGTAGACTACTATTCAGCTTCCACTGTTCTGGCCCACTGTCGATCCTCTAAGGATGATGTTCTTAGACTTTTTCAGTATGTGAGTCCCCTCCTTTTGGAATGGTGATTTTAAATGTGTGAGTGCATGCGTACTCAGATATTTGAACCCTCACCCGCTCCCATCTCCCAAAAGCTAGAACACTGCCAACTAATCTGTTGTATGGGTCCTTTAGAAACGCGTAATTAACACTTAAGGTTGGGTGCTGCTAATTCTTTGCGAAAATCCAAATATTGTTAACGGACCAGGGAGATGCCACTACCCCCTGATTTTTCCTCAGCAAATATACGTGTTTATGTAAACAGATCTTTCCATATTCATAGTGACTTTTCAAGTATTTGAGCGTAAAGATTTTGATCCTACCTTTTTTATACCTGTTTAAATTGTTCATTGTTGTTATTACATGTCAGCCATCAAATAAAGTTGTACTTAAAAAATTTCCTGCAATTATGTACATTTTAAGACGAACACTTGTGACTTTGCTTTAATTACATGAAAGCACCTTGCCTCCTTGATATTTGATATTCGTATTGATTTTTTTTTTTTCTGGAATGGAGGTATAATTGTGTCACTTTCTGGAACTGAGATACACATGAATGATTCAAAAAGTCAGAAGTTAAGGAGAATAATGTTTCTTTGGTCATAAAGACTGATTAATAATCCTCGCCTATATTTTCCTGCTAGCATGTGACAGATGTTTCTGGAGTAACAAGGTGAGAACAGATGAAAGATTGTGTGGTATTTGGGATTCGGAGAGAAATATTTTAATTTTCAAATGTAGTTACAAATTAGAATGTATTCATATTTCTACTTTCTGTTAAAATGCACGATTGCAGGATTGTTACTTAGGTTTTCACGTTTTCCTTGATGAAAAGCTTCGTTTGTTCTGGTTTTTAAGTTTGCACTCGAATCTTAAGAAATAAATCCACCCACGTTATCAAGCCAGTTTGTGCTTAATTATGCGTCAAGATAAAATGTGCAAGTTTGAAGAATACTAGCCAAACTTTTAAACACATATTTCAAAAGTCCTCCTCTCTAGGTTTATAGAATCGCATTAAGCAGATAACCTGGGTTGTATAAATCATATCCATTAGTTTGGAGGATTTGAACCCAAAGCTGTTAACTTTCGTACAGTTAATAGAGTAGAATCCCTCTGCAGCACTGATACTGTGGGACAAAGCATAGTCATGTTGTGTGGATTATTAGTACGTGCTAATAAATGGTAACTGTTACCTTTAGGCTAATTAAAATTTAGGGAGAAATTAACTTATCTGAGTTTGCCACTCACTCGCTGTGTGACTTTGGGCAATTCATTAACATCCCTCCACTGCGTTTCTCCTTCCCGAAAAATGGGGTTGATTGATAAAATAGGATCTACTTCAGAGGATGGTTGTGAGGGTAAAAATGAGTTAATCCGTATAAAGTGTTTAAAACATAGTAAACATATGTTAGCTGTTATCATTATCATTGTATCCGGGTAACATTCATGAGTCAAGTTATTTAACATATTGGTTTGCACCTCAGGGCCTTAAAGGACTGCTTGCCCCTGAAGACTTTGAAGAAAAACTTCTGGATTTAGAGGTGAGGAGACCTGGGCTCTTTCTATCACTAGTTTTGTAGCCATGGACAAATCTCAAAATACCCCCCTTAGCTTTAGTTTCTTCTTCCTGTATCAAAGAAAGAGAGAGAGAGAGGGAGAGAGAGGGAGAGAGGGAGAAAGACTGGACTTCAAAAAAAGACGCTTTGTAAAAAGGGAAAGATGAATGACAGAAGAAATAGGGAGTGTATTTGTCCCTAAGGCCCATCACATCTAGCTTTCATATTGTGATTTTGCTGTCCCAAGGTGATTTTTGGTTTGTTTTTTAATGATGCCCTAGGTCCCAAGTTTCCTATAGGGATATGGGGCTATGGCTGATGCCATCACAAGAAGTGAGGATTCTACTAGGTACAAGGAATTTCTGTTATCCTCATGTTCTCTCTCTTTAAAAATCAGAGTTGTGCACATATAATTTAAAGCAGTGCTTTCATTTTTTTTTAACTGTGATCCACGATGCTTTGCACACATGCTTATGTGTATATAAAACAATATTTTATGTGAAATGTTTATGTGAAAACAAACAATGTTTATGTGAAAAAACAATACTAATGAGACTTCCTGTTTCATTTATTTAAATGTTGGTTGTCACCCTCTAAACTGATTTCATGACCCCGCAAGATAGTGCTGTTCGATGGAACTCCTGTGAGGTTGGAAATGTTCCATATCTGTGCTATCCATTATAGTACCACTAGTCATGTGTGGCCATTGAGCATTTGAGATGTAGTTAGTGTGACTGAGGAACTGAATTTTTAATTTCATTTCCATGTTGGACAGCACGGCTTTAGAGAGTCTGCAAGCCACAGTTTGGAAAGCTCAGGTTGAAAGCTATCCTACGATGTCCGTGAAAGAAAGCTATCCCCTGCCATCATACTCCCACCTCCTCTACCTCAGTGGCAACCACACTCTTAGACCTCCCAGTCAATACTAGTACTCTCTTCTTAAATGAGAAGGCAAGGATTACCAAACCTTGGAAGACTAGAGAGAAAAGCAAGGAGAAAAAAGCAAATTGGAGTAAATTGGTTCCACAGGGTAAATAAAGAAAGCTTTAAAAAAAACTTTTAAAACTACCATTAAACAAGAACAGAAGGCTGCAAAAAAGGAATATATAGAAAACAAAAAAAATAAAAACATCTCTTAGAAATTATAAACATGATGGCTGAAATGAAAAATTCAAGAGAAAGGTTGAAATAGTAGAGGAAATCTCTCAGGAAGTAGAACTTTTGGAGGGGCCAAATGTTTTTTATTGTGGTAAAATATATATAATAAAGTTTGCCATTTTAGCCATTTTTGAGTGTACAGTTAGGTGACAATTATATTCACAGTTTTGTATGACCATCACCACTATCTAATTCCAAATAGTATTTTTTAAAGATGAAAACTAGGAACAAAAAGATAAGAATATTAAGGGATCAGCCCAAGTGATTCCTCATTTGAATAATAGAAGTTCTAGAGAGAGAGAATAACAACCAAAAAAAGGGATTACAAGAATTAAAGAAAATTTCCCAGAACAGTGTGGGTGGGGCTTGTTAAAAAAGCTTTGCTATAAGTTGATCCCGTGTCAGCAGTATTCATAATGACCCACACATTGGAAATAACTAATGTCCATCAACAGGAGAATGGACAAAGAAATTGTGGTATATCCATACAAGAAAATGCTACATAGCAAGTAAAAAGAGTAAACTACTGCTACATGCAAAGACATGGATAAATTATGTTCACAGATAATTATGACGTACGAAAGAAGCTATTCACAGTACATTATGATTGTATTTATATGAAGTTCGAGAATAGGCACAACAGACCTATGGTGATAGAATCCAGGATAATGGTTTTCTCTGAAGAGAGTGGTATTGCCTGGAAAGGGGCATGAGGGAGTCTTCTGGCATGCTGAAAATGTCCCATATCTTGTTTACATGAGCATCCAGGGTAGGTAGGGTCAGACATGTCCGGCATGAGCAGGTGAGATTGATAATATGGAGGAGAAGTTGAAAGTTGGGTGTATTTTGGTGTGTTGGAGGAGAAGAGGACGAGCCAGTTGGGTTCATCGTATTCTGTTCAGCATGTACTAATCATCAAACTGACCAGTCTTTGGAACAAATGTGTTTAATTAAGGGTGTGGGAGAACCTGAAAGGTTCATCTGATGAGAAGCATCTTTGTGGGCTTGATTGGGAGGAAGTAGACCTAGGTAGCTGTGAAGTGAGGGACACAGACAACTTGGGTGAACTTAAAATACCTGAAGTATGTCAGTATATTTCAGTGTTTGCACCCACTTTCAGTCTCAGTTGGGCTTAGTTTTGGAGAGACATGACATCATGTGCCTAAAGTTCATTTCTTACTCTCTTCCCGCTATTACCACCCTAGATCAGACCTTCACCCCTTTTCACCTCGAAGAGCTATACCGACCTCCTAACTAGTTTCTTGGCAAGTCTTTTCTTTCCATCACTGCCAGTATACTCAGTATACTCCATCTTGTATAGAGATCTGCCAAACTTACCTTCTTAAAATACCACCTTGTTGATGCTGTTCTTATTCAAATCAAAATGTCAGGTTGGTATTCAAGTCCCTGAATCAGAAGATCTCTCTTTACCTGTCTTCCCTTAACTCCATTCTCTTTCACTTCTGTTTCACTTCTGTGTTCTCCAATCTACCAAGCTCATCCCTCCAAGTTGTTCTTCACCCTGGCTGCACTTAGGAATCACAGGGGAAGGTTAACAGCAATAACAATGACCAAAACCCAAACAAACAAAAAACAGTACCTGTGCCTCGTCCTCTCTCATTGGCCAACAGTGACCTGTTTGCTGGATCTGTAAATTCCCCTATTAACACCTGTCCTTAGGATTAAACTACAAAATCATTCACGGAAGAGAGGGCAGTTTTCACAGGTTACCAAAGAAGGAGGCTCCTGGTTAACTGTAGGCTCCCCTAACCCTCTCCTGTTGATACGGGATTGATTTTTCTTTCGTGTTGATAGATTAGCTATTTCCTTTGACACTTGAAAACCTGAGAGATTCTGAGAGAATGAGGTCTAGAACCATTTTATTTCTTAGAAGATACTCCTAAGGGTATCAAGAATCAGAAACGGGCTCTAGGGGTGGGACCGCTTGGAAGTGCTAAACATCAACTTTACCTAATTCATATTTTTGCCTTGGGGCTGTGAGAAATCAATAATAAAAAAGAGTCAAGAGACTCCTAGGGACAAGGGAAAAGAAGAGAGAATATGTTGACCCATCCATGTATCTCTTCAGAGTGACTTTTGAAGCAGAATTATGAAAATGATTCTTTTGAAGTCAGGCATTTCTTCTTGTGCCCAGCTTTTTCTAGCTCGTAGAGTTATAAGAAGCTCAGAACAAGGTGTATATATATATATATATATATATATATATATATATATATATATTACAGACATGTCCACACACATTTTCTTTTTTATGGTTAACAGCTCTACCTTTGCAGTATCTTTTACATTCTTTAGGGTAAGGCATTCCAATGCCCACGTTCAGTTTGGGATGGTGAATTGTATGTGTCAGTATAGGAAAGTAGCAATGTAGCTTCCCAAGAGTGGGAGAGAGACGGGGCCAGAGAGGGAAATCAGGAAGGTTTCCTGCCTAGTAACTGAATCACGAACTATTTGAGCAAGCAATGCACAGAGATGATTTAAAATTTGTCAGATTTGCCCCCCAGCCTTCCTGGAGGTTGCATCATTTCTAAACTGGATCTGCATTTCATTAGCCATCAGGATTCTTGATGCTGAGAGAATTAACCTTTCTCAGGGAGTCCCAGTGAAGGAAAAGATGTGGACTCTTCTGTTTCATTTCAGCAGGAGTCTTTGTTTTCTCTGCAAGACGCCCCTTTGGCTCTCTTTGCTTGTGAATTCTTCCCTTTTGCTCATGATATAAACAATAGCTTTCTCGACCCCATCTCCTGGGGTTGTGGGATATCTTGGTTGGCCTTTGGTTGTGCTCAGAGAAGAAAAACTCCAAACTGGCCTGGAGCTGGATGACCTCATTCTCTTACAGCTCTGGGATTTTTTCTCTGAAGTTTTAAAAGATGGCTTGGGCACTGAACTTCTCTTAGATAGCAAAGCCGTTTCCATTTGAAGGCCCTCTTAAGTTCCAATAAGATTTCTTTTGTCTTGAAACATGACACTTAAGAAGTACTTCTGAGCCCTCTCATGTGTAGTATTGCTATAGAGGAGACAAAAGATGGTCTTATGCTCTCAGCATACAATGTCAGACTATGGGGGTGAATTAGAAGCTGAACTGTGAGCTGAAGACTCTAAATATGTAGGAATTTGGAAAAGACAGAGATCCTTTTAGGCTTCAGTTGTCTGGGAAGGCTTCCTTGGAGCCTCCAGTCTGCGCCTAATGCTGAAGAGGCAAGAGTGACTCTTACCAACTTCTAGCTAATAACAAAGAGCGCGCATCCATCTGCAGCAGCATCCCTTCTGTGCCCATCAGCCTGCAAGGACAAAGCGGGGTGAGAGCAACAGCAATGCCATGGGCCATAGCTTGAGATTCTCAACCAGAGATCTCCCAGAGATGCTAGGTGTGCCTGAGGTATTGATGCCCTCTGCCCTCGGAGTGGCCAGAGCTCCCTGGCAGGCTGCTTTCTTATCCATTTATCCTAGGGGGTCATATATGTTATCTATGTGTGCTATGTGGTGAAAACAATTGGAAAGCACTATTCTAGATATATCCCTTGTCTGAGAAAGCCCTGGTAACACATGGTCACAGTGCTTTGTTTTCATGTCTGTAGTTTCAGACAGACTGTCAGCTCTGGGAAGGTAGACAGATTGTGTCTGTCTTGTTCACTGCTATATCTCTAGCGCCTGCCACTGTGCCCAGCACATAGTACATTCTCAGGAAATATTTCATGCAAGTCAAAACCACAGTGAGCTACTACCTCACACCTGTTAGGATGGCTATTATCAAGAAGACAAGAAATAAGTGCTGGAGAGGGTGTGGAGAAAAGGGAACCCGCATGCACTGTTGGGTGGGAATGTTAATTGGTGCAGCCACTGTGGAAAACAGTGTGGGGGTTCCTCAGAAAATTAAAAATAGAACTACCATGTGATCAAGCAATTCCACTTCTGGGTGTTTATCTGAAGAAAATGAAAACATTGATTTGAAAGGATATATGCATCCCCATGTTCACTGCAGTATTACTTACAATAACCAAGATAGGGAAACAATCTAAATGTCCATTAATGGATGAATGAATAAAGAAAACGTGGTGTATATATACAATGGAGTAGGTGAAATAAGTCAGACAGAGAAAGACAAATACCGCATGATCTCACTTCTATGTGGAATCTAACAAAAAAAAAAGCAAGCTCATAGATACAGAAAACACTGGTAGTTGCTGGGAGGTGTGTGGGAGAAAAGGGTGAAGGGGGTCAAAAGTACAAACTTCCAGTTATAAAATAAATAAGTCCTGGGCATGTAATGTACAGCATGGTGACTATAGTTAATAACACTGCGCTACATATTTGTAAGTTGCTAAGGGAGTAGATCTTAAAAGTTCTCACCACAAGAAAAAAATGTGTAACTCTGTGTGGTGACGGATGTTAACTAGACTTATTGTGGTGATCATTTCACAATACATACAAATATCGAAGCATTATGTTGTACACTTATAACTAATTAATGTTATAGGTCAATTATAACTTAATTAAAAAAGAAAATATTTCATGAATGTATGAACAAATGAGAAAGTCTAGACCTTGAAGGATGAGTAAAACTTGGACAATGTGGAAGGGTTAAGCATTGGCAGGGAAAAACAGTATGAACAGAATCAGATGTGGTCATGGTGTGTGCCAGGCAAAATTTCGAGAGCAGCTGAGGGGCCCAGAATTATTCATGTTTTGACGCAGTGGGAAATGAGCAGGCTCCATCATGCCTATTGAACATAATGTTGGATGAATAAAGAGCCACTGAAGCATTATTGCCCCCAAACAAAGTCAAAATTAAAACAAACACGTGGTAGTTGACACAACTGGTCTTGATTTTTCTCTTAGCATCTAATTTCAAGTCAGGCTTTGCCTACCCACTGTGGGAACCAATTTCTCACTTGGTCTGGGTCCCGATTCCAAGAATTCCTAAATGTTCCCACGTCATCTTCCAGCTCAGAGGCCCTCACTGAAACCCCTGGCACCCCCGAGGCAAGGATGCTGTGCCATGCCTCATGATGCAGGGGTGAGGGGAGGTGAACACTGTTGTTTTCCTTATTCATACGTTGCGGATATTGCTTTCCACGTGGAGAAAGGGTCCGAATGGCTACTTCCTATTCAAAACATCTCAGATGTCACATCCGCGGGGACGTCTTCTCTGAGCTCTCCAAGGTTGAGTTAAATGCCTCTCTTCTGGGCCTCACAGCACCATACGCTTATTGTTAATAATGAAGTAACCACAGCTGACATTTTTGAACATTTAATATGTTCAAGGCACTATGCTAAGTGCTTTCCCAGCATTATCTTATTCAGTCCTTGCCACAAAATCCTACAGTGAGCGCTTTCTATTATTATTTCCATTTTACAGAAGAGGAAACCGGAGCGCAGAGAAGTTAAGTGACGTTGCTCAAGGTAACACAGCTGCTAGGTAGCCAAGCCAGAACGAAAATGCAGGTTTGTCTTATTTGCCTCTAATAGGGCCTTGACCACATGGCGTTGTAAGGGTCTGGGTAGCCCCCCCGCCCCCTAGAGTTTTAGCTCCATTACGTCAGGAAGCAAGTCTCATCTAGATCCCCGCTCCTAACGCAGGGCGTGGCACAGAAAAGGGCAACAAACGTGTGAGCAGAAAAACGAAGAAAAACAAAAACGCAAGGCTTCCACCAGATGGCGATGTGGGAGTCCAAGAGAAAAATGCCCTCTGGCTTCTTCCTTTCCCATTCCTTTCCCACAGAATACCCCAAGTCTTCACATTGTTTCCCAGAGAAGACTGAGTGGGCAGGAGAAACATTTTTCATGATAACGTTTAGGTATGAATTGACACAAATTTGACAATTTATGACCTTATGTTTTGGCCCCAAAGGGAAGGTTGACCTTACTCCACCCTCCTAGATTCACGCGCTTCTTTCAAAGATCTCAAAGTGGTTTTCAGACTCTTGTCATACACTAAAAAGCTAGAAATAAAATCCGAATTGCCCAAAGCATTGAAGGAGGCTGTGCACTGGAGTGGAAAGATTTCCTGACTGGGAGGCAGGAGACTTGGATTCTGATGGCTCTGCCATTAACTAATAGGGGACTACAGGCAAGTCCTTTCTCCTCTCTGGGCCTTCGTATCCTCAGCTGAAAAATAAGGGGGTTAGATGAGGGAACACAGAAGCTCTTTTTTTTTTTTTTCCTGCTAGCCTCTGGACAAAGGACCTTAGGCAGCAGCATTATAGCATGATGGTAATAGATTACGGACTCTGGTTCAAGTCTTGGCCACCTACAAGCTATGTGACTTTGAGCAAGTTAACCTCTCTGGGCCTCAGTTTCCTCATCTGTATAATGGGGTTCCTGTAAGGATTAAGTGAGATAATGCATATAAAGTGCTTAACACAATGCTCGGCACACATAAGCTTTCAGGAAAAGCTATTATCTCATAGAGTTAATTCACATTTTAGCAACTCCATCTAGAGTTTGGCTATACATTTAGTAGTCAGGAAAATGGGGGGGAGCTTTAAGTAATAAACCACAAACAATCAGGGTTGGCCCTATCATAAGAGTAAACACATGTCATGTGTACAAGACAAAGTTAAGTGTGCGACTGAAGCAAAGAGCTGCAAAAGTAACCACAAACAATTGGAATCCTCATACATTACTGGTGGGAGTATAGAAAAATGCAACTACTTTGGGAAAAGGTCTTGCAGTTTCTTATAAAGCTAAACTACATCTTCCCTGTGACCCAGCATTTCTCCTCCTAGATATTTACCCAAGAAAAAGGAAAACATATGTTTACAAAAAGATTTGTTTGAGGGCTTCCCTGGTGGCGCAGTGGTTGAGAGTCCACCTGCCGATGCAGGGGACACGGGTTCGTGCCCCGATCCGGGAGGATCCCACATGCCGCGGAGCGGCTGGGTCCGTGAGCCATGGCCGCTGGGCCTGCGCGTCCAGAGCCTGTGCTCCGCAACGGGAGAGGCCACAACA
>NW_021703779.1:92096891-92128418 GCF_005190385.1 Monodon monoceros | reverse complement strand
CAAAAAAAAAAAAAAAAAAAAAAAAAGATTTGTTTGAGAACATTCATAGCAACTTTACTTTTAATAGACAGAAACTGGAAACAACCCAAGTGTCCATCAGTAGGAGAATGGATAATGGATAAATGGATAATCAATAAACAAACTGTGGTATTGTCATACAATGGAGTACTACTCCACAGTAAAAAGGAACAAACATGTGACAACGCGGATGATTCTCAAAATCATCAGGCTGAGTAGAAGAAGCCTTATACAAAAGACTTCATACTATATGATTTCATATATATGAAGTTCTGTAACAGGCAAAACTAATCAATGATGGAAAAAAATCAAAGCAGTGGTTGCCTCTAGGGGTGAAGGGAGGGGATCGCCTGGGAAGCTGCAAGAGGAAACTTTCTTGAGTGGTGGTAATGTTCTACATCTTAGTAGGGGGCTAAGTTACGCGGTTACCTTTGTCAAAACTCAGCAAATATACAATTAATGTTTGTGTATTTCATCGAACATATATGTTACTTCAAAAGGAAAACAAAAGAATAATAAACAAATATTGAACTCTAGTTAAGGATGGGTATGTGGAAGGTGCTTACGGGTGAAGTGTACTGATGTCTGCAACTTCAAAAAGAAAAGACACTGGATAGAGAGACAGATGGATAGGTGAGGGATGGATAAAGCCAGTATCAGAAAACGTTAGCGGTAGAATCTGGCTAGTAACAAGGCACCACTGGAAAATTCTTTCAACTCCGCTCTATGTTTGAAATTTGCATAAATTTTTGGAAAAAAATGTATCCACAAAGTTCCATATCCTGAATGGAGCCAATTTTTTTTCAAATTTAAAAGCCTTCGTTGGAGGAAGGCAGACCTCAAACCCAGGTAAATATTTCCTGATCACCTACTATAATGCCAGGCACTGTTTCAGGCTAGGTGAGGAATACGAAGAGGAAGAATACAGCCCTTGCCCTCAAAAGGATTGTTGGGGCCATCTGACAAGCACACATATCACTGTTATCCTATGCTGTCGAGTTGCTAAGGACAGTGAGATTTCATCTAGCTGAAAGAGTGTCTTAAAAGTTCTCCCCACAAAAAAGAAATGATCATTATGTGAAGTGATATAGGCATTAGCTAACGCTACGGTGGTAATCATATTGCAATACACATGTACCAAATCAACACATTTGACACCTCAAATTTACACAGTGTTACATGTCAATTATATCTGAATAAAAAATAATTTGTAAAAAAAAAGAAAAGGGGCTTCCCTGGTGGCGCAGTGGTTGAGAGTCCGCCTGCCGATGCAGGGGACACGGGTTCGTGCCCCGGTCCGGGAGGATCCCACATGCCGCGGAGCGGCTGGGCCCCTGAGCCATGGCCGCTGAGCCTGTGCGTCCAGAGCCTGTGCTCCGCAACAGGAGAGGCCACAACAGTGAGAGGCCCGCCGTACCACAAAAAAAAAAAAAAAAAAAAAAAAAAAAAAAGAAAAGGTTTCTGGCATTGGAGACATGTGGGTAGTTATTGCTGCAAGTATGATTGGAAGGCGTCTTCAAGCCAGAGCACAGAGAGTCTTGAAGTCCACACTAAGGTGATAATTTGTCAGTCTGATGGGGCACATTCAAGAATTTTGAGCCAACAAGTGGCATCCTTAGAAAATTGCTGGGAGCAAGGGGCAGCTGCAGTAGATATCATTGCTTTAGAGGAGTCAGCAGGCGAGGGATCTTTTCATGTACCTGCTATGAACACAGGGAGCAGTGGAGGCATCCACAGGGAGGAAGGGGGTTCAGAAAGACCTGGGACAGCTCTGAAGTCCAAGGAGATGAGATCTTGGTTTCATCTTCTGGGAAACGGGAAGCTATTTGGTCTGTGCCCCTCTCCTACCTCTTTGCCCCATGATGTTGTGCCTCTGTAAGGCTATACTGGTTGTTTACAGCCAGCATCTATTCTGATTGTTTGCTAGTCCATTCTGATTGGTCAGTGTCCAAGACATAGGGCTGTTAGATAGATTTTTTAATATTTATTTATTTATTTATTTATTTTTGGCTGCGTTATTTTTGGCTGCGCACTTCGTTGCAGTGCGCGGGCTTTCTCTAGTTGCGGCGAGTGGGGGCTACTCATCGATGCGGTGCACGGGCTTCTTAGTGTGGTGGCTTCTCTTGTTGCGGAGCACGGGCTCTAGGCACGTGGGCTTCAGTAGTTGCGGCATGCGGGCTCAGTAGTTGTGGCACATAGGCTTCAGTAGTTGTGGTGCATGGGCTCAGTAGTTGTGGCGCACAGGCTTAGTTGCTCCGCAGCATGTGAGATCTTCCTGGACCAGGGCTCGAACCCATGTCCCCTGACCTGGCAGGCAGATTCTTAACCACTGTGCCACCAGGGAAGTCCCTGCTAAATAGTTTTAATATCAACCCTACCCACATCATAGGGTTGCTGTAAGGTTAATTAATAGCACATGCTAGGCATTTGATAAATGAGATCAGGGACTATATTTAATGCTCCAGTATGTGGCCTGATATAGGGTGACCCCAGCACAAGCCCACCAAGACCCCCAAGAAATCTTTAAGTTAGGCACTCGAAGCCCCATGGGGTGCATTCCAACCCATAAATATTGATCTTTATCAAACCCCAGTCCCCCCACCCCAAATAGAGCATATATTCCCATAAAGCAACTGAGAAGCCCCAGTTGGACCCAGGAACTATCCCATTTACTCTCCTCCCTCTTTTGAATAAAGAGGGATCTTCCTTTTTCGAACAAGGCTTTGGACTCCAGTATTTGGGTCCAGAGTCAAAATTCTCTCCAGGGCTTCCCTGGTGGCGCAGTGGTTGAGAGTCCGCCTGCCGATGCAGGGGACATGGGTTCGTGCCCCGGTCCGGGAAGATCTCACATGCCGCGGAGTGGCTGGGCCCGTGAGCCATGGCCGCTGAGCCTGCGCGTCCGGAGCCTGTGCTCCGCAACAGGAGAGGCCACAACAGTGAGAGGCCTGCGTACCGAAAAAAAAAAAAAAATCTCTCCAAATCAGAATTCTCGCTGGATTTCATGCCCACTGCTCATCCCACTCCAGATCCTGGCACTTGTCCCCCGTTCACAAAGAAGTGGCTGTAAGCCATCAAAGCCACAGACAGTTCACCAGTGTGACTTGTTCACTGATGTGTCTCTAGGACCCAGCACAGTGCCTTGCACAGTGTAACATGCAACAAGTGTTTGTTGAATAAATGAATGAATGAATGAGTGATTCATTCTGGGTCTGTAGTTGGTGCTTCACGAAGACTTTTTTCCTCCCCTCCCTCAGAGCGCATTGTGGCTTTGCCAACCTCCTGGACTCCAACAGTGCTTACCATCTGTGCCCGTCCTTTGGCAACTAGCCAAACTCAACTCAGTTCAATTCAACCAACTTCCATGGAGCTGCACTATTGGCAGGAAGCATTCACAGTCTCAAGGAATGGTGAAAGCATTTCCTAGCCCATGGCGCCTCAATTGTACTTTTAAAACAACCTTGGCATGGAACAGAACCTTTTCCAAGACTTTTTGAAAGTCTAAATACATGATTATAAATTACTTCCCTTTGTCAACACACTTGATTACCGTTCAGGAAATAAGTGAGTTCTGGACAATAGATCAACAGATGATTGTGGGGCAGGTATGGGACAGGTGTAGAGGGGCTGGAAGTCTGGGGAGGAATGAGACTCAGTCCTTGTCTGATGGATTCGGACTTTCATTAAGTGTGGGGAGGAAAAGGAGGTTGGCATCTCAGCCATTCAGGGCTGGGATTGAAGGGATGTCCAGCAGCTCCTTGAGTGAAAAGAAAGCCAGAGTCTCCCACACACACACCTGTTGTTTTTTTCTGAGGGTTGGGCCTTTTTAAATTTTATGACTAGTCTCCATTCCTGTTTCCACCCCCTTCTATACATCTCTTGCTTCCTATGCCAGTCTTCTGTAAATTTCTAATTTGCTTTCTCTCTGGTAATTATTTATTTTAATGGAGTTAGAATTGGCCTTGTATGTGTTCATTAAAACATTATCTTTAAGAGCGAGAACCTGGAAATTAATCAGAAATCTTACAATAAGAGCTAATTTAAATACATAATAGCAGATCCATAGTCTGGAATACTGTATAGGTAGTAAAATGATGTTGTAAATAATAGTAATTGACACGGGGAAAAATTACCAGTCTCTTGTTAAGTGAAAAAATAGGCTACAAAACAATGATGTATAGTGCCTCTGTGTGTGTGTGTGTGTGTGTGTGTGTGTGTGCGTCCATGTGCGCTATTGTTGACTTTTCTTATTGGTGTTTTTCTGTGTTTTCCAAATTTTCTGCGCTGAATGCTGCAGTCTGAATTGGGGCACTATCAAGAGGGGTGCATTGTAGGGACTCTGAGAGCACAAATAAGGGGAATCAAGCAAGACTTCCTTTTGTGAGTGTATTTTGGGGAAGGTGAAAGGCACAGAGTATTGGAGAGGAACTCGAGGAATATGCTGTTTTTCAAGTGCCAAGGAAGAAGGTGGTGTCTACTGGTGGTGAGGACTTCAGGTCCATCAAAGAGGACTGGGCTCCATTAAAGAAGCAGTGGGGAGCAACTCTGGGTCTCTGAACACAGGGGTGAGTGGATGGAAGTGGTGTTGGCAGAGGATTATTCCAGCCATAGCAAGGTGGACTGGGTTGTAGGCAGGGTGATCTGCCAGGAGACTCTCAGTTTGCATATTTGACCTGAGGTAACAAGAGCTTGGATTAAGTTTGTGGCAATAAAACCAGAAAGGAAGGAGCGGATGGATTTGAGAGATGTTACCAAGAAAGAATCAGAGCTAGAGATTCAAATTTGGCTAAATATATGCCAGGTGGTAAGTGAAAGCATGTAAGGAGACACTTTCCAAGGAAATGGATGTTAAGAGAGAATAGCTGAGGATCGAGTCTTGGGGAATTCCAACAGTTAATGGGAGGAGGAAAGAAGAGGGGCCGGCAAAGGAGACAGAGAGTGATGCGTCAGAGAGATAAGAGGAGAAACTTGAGAACTCAATGCCATGAGAGCCAAGGGCAGGACAGGAAGGAGTGGGTGGTTGATGGTATCAAATTCATCCTTGAGGTCAAAGATGCAAACTGAGCAGAGGCCCTTAAATTTGGCCGGGAGGCCGCTGGTGAACTTACTTACAGAGAGTGGTTTGGGCAGAAAGCGCTGGACTCTAGAAGGTTCCAGGGAAGGGAGTGGTGGGGAAATGGAGGCAGCCCATGTGACAAGAGTCATGTGTTATGACAGAGAACAAGGTCAAACTTTATTATTCTAGACCTGCTGCTCAACCATTTGAATCTACTGGCTCATAAGGCTGTTAAAAGTACAATACACGTTTAAATGATTGTTTTTATGCTACAGTGAAGGGACTTCTTCCTCCCACTGCCCCAAACCAAAAAAAAAAAAACCCTAGAGATTCTGGGCATGTTTTAACAGATCAGAGGAGTCTTTCAGCTTAACAGTCCTGTCTCTAGGTTGGTACTGCTTTGAGAATTTCCTAGCTGTGTCCTCTGTCGTTAGTCATGCCAACTCACTTGAATAATTCTTCCCTGAGCCCCTCTGAGGCGAGGACATTGAGGCAAGGTGATTAGGAGGGAGCCAGTGGTCAGGGGCACGTGGAATGTCTCTAAGATGTATGTAGAGGCTGTTAAGCAAGGCTCCGTTTTGAGACCCTGGATATAGTTTGGTGCCAACCTCACTCCAACACACAGAAGGCTACAGCCCGGAGTGGACAGTGGGCTGAAGGGTGACTGAAGCAGAGGCATCAGAAAACCTTCTTTTTTTAACCCATGGCCCCTGAAGATTGAATGGTCCCTGGACCGAATGGTCTTGAACAGGCACCTTGGTTTGCAAGGGATACATAAAGGCATATAGCTTTGTTTCATTCCTTCTATTACTTGGCAATCATACACAACCCGACCCGACCCGCACTACTTCATTTTTTTCCCTACTCGCTGTCTAGAAATCAATCCTTTGAGCACTTTCCCTTTGTGAATCCCAGTCTGTTTCCAGTTTGACATACTATGGATTTATTTGTCTTAGTGACTTGTTTTCCCCTAAAGGAAGATACCCTCTGAGAAAAAAAATGGCTGCCTCATGAGCCAGCAGGGCCTAGACCTGTTCCCAAGCCCCAGAGAGGCACAGAACTGAGTATCTGGCTAATTGCATGTGGAGGTAAGCATATTCTCTAGAACTGGCACTTTTCAGATCCCGAGACGTCTAGGGAGTGTAGCCAAAGGGCCTTTTAAATGTCCCTGCTCCTTTTAATGGAAGAACTTGGTTGCATTTCTGGGAAGATGGCTTGCCGCCCACGGGAAACAGGGTCATATCATGGATGGTACACTCACACGCTAAGATGTGGAGGCCCCTCTAAAAATGTGATAGGAAATCAGAGCAGGGGTACTTCCCAGGAGGCTGGTATAATATCAGAAACCTTTTTTGGAAGCCCCGGGCGTCCTGCTCCACTTCAGTCACCAAATTTGTCCTGAGCATCTTCTGAATAAGATGCTCACCTCGGTCCAGGGGAAGCCGTGAGGGCTGGAAAGATAGGCCAGGGTTCTTGTCCCTGGGAGTAATCACCCGTCCTGAGATGTGGACCCGCGGTCTCGGCTGCCGTTTCGTGAGTGCTGATGGAACCCCGGTGCAGGACCCGCCTCGTGGGGGCCAGATGCTGTATCTGGGCCAAAGCTGGGCCTGCAGGGCAGGTGGCCAGAACGTGGAAGGAATTCTCTTCCGCAGCCCGGGGTCTACGCTTGGCCCCAGCGAGCCGCCCTGCCAGCCTCTGCCGCCCGGGGCCCCGCGCATTCCGCGCGCCCCCGCCCCCTCCGCCCCTCTCCCGGCCTCGCCCCCTCCCTCGTCCCCTTCTCCTCCCCCCACCAGCTGTCCCCTTTCCCCGCGGCGGCGAGACAGCCGGAGCCTGGGAAGAGGCGGCTTCGGGCCGAGGGGGCGTGGTGGGGAAGGGGAGGAGGCGCCGGGGTGAGGGGATAAGGAGGCCCGGGCGGCGGGGTCCCCCAGCCACTGCGTCGCCCGCCCGGGAGCCGGGTGCAGCCGCCGCCGCTCGCCCGCATCCCCTCGGCCCGGCCCGGGGGCAAGGTCAGCAGCGATCTGGAGCCGCCGTGTCACTCCCCGACAGCTATGAACTGCAGCGAGAGCCAGCGGCTGCGGACCCTGCTGAGCCGCCTGCTGCTCGAGCTGCACCACCGGGGCAACGCCAGCGGCCTGGGCGCCGGCCCCGGCCCAAGCATGGGCATGGGGGTCGTGCCCGACCCCTTCGTGAGCCGCGAGGTGACCAGCGCCAAGGGCAACGACGCCTATCTCTACATCCTGCTCATCATGATCTTTTACGCCTGCCTGGCCGGAGGCCTCATCCTGGCCTACACCCGCTCCCGCAAGCTCGTCGAGGCCAAGGACGAGCCGTCCCAGGCTTGCGCCCAGCACGAGTGGCTCCCGGGAGGTGCCCCGGCCGCCGCCGACGCTGAGACAGCCGCCGGATCGCCCGCCGAGGACCGCCGCCAGCCCGGCCCCGCCGGGCTGCCCGCCCCGGCCCTCGCCCGGGCCGCCGAGGGGGTCTAGAGCCGCCGCCCCAGCTCGCTGGCTCGCCCGCGCCCTCAGCTCGCTCATCCCTGGGCGCGGCACCCGCCTGCCTTGCCGCCTTTTCCTCTCCTCCCCTTCCAGGGCTCTCCTCACCTGAGGCCCGGACAACGTTGAGAGGCCAGGAGACCTTGTCTGGAAGGCCCTGGAAGAAGCACCACCCTACCCGCTCCGGGCCAGCCTCTCCCTCCTCTCCCCCCCCCCACCCCCCACCTCCGACCCCGCACAACCCACTGCACTAAACTGCCTCTGCTCTCTTGTCTCCAGACGGCCCTGACAGCACGCTCCAGCCCTCTGGGAACTGAATCTAACACGTCCAACACTTGGCATTGAATTGAAGCAATGAAGTCTATCCGAACTCTGGGCCGTCTAACTGGCAGCTGTTCCGGGGGCTGCCAGGGACTGCTCACTCTGTAGAGCCAACGGGCTTGCCATCACTGCCAGGCCGGCTGGGGCAGCTCCAGCTTCCTGTTGCCTTAGGGACAGAGACAAAGAAAATGAAGAGAACTCAGACATCTTTTCCCTCCCTCCTCCTTCAGCAGGGAGCTAGCAGGACACTAGGACCAGT
The DNA here is from genome assembly GCF_005190385.1 of Monodon monoceros. NCBI lineage: Eukaryota > Metazoa > Chordata > Mammalia > Artiodactyla > Monodontidae > Monodon > Monodon monoceros. Next base: position 92,120,275 of record NW_021703779.1, on the reverse strand, counting down.
CTGTGGCATAGAATGGACTTAATGGGACTGGAGGTGGAGGGGGGCTCAGAGGGTGGGGAAGACCTATTACCCCCAACTGTATGGTTTTCTTGCATCCAGTTGTCGTCCTGAAGGTAACTTGCCTAATTTTGAGTAGCTCTGCCATCTTTTGCCATGGGTAACCATTGCTGGGCGTGTCACCCTAATACTTCCCAATGCCTCTCCTATATTGATTCAGTTGTCATGGCAGCTGTCTGCTTCATCCATGGAACATGAGGCTCAGTCGTCTCCTGCTCTGTAACCTGGAGAATGTCAGAGGCAGGTAATAAAGGTCGTTTAAACAATAATCTGAGACTCTTTTCTCAAAGATCCCAGCCTTGAGACCCAGTACTATATAGAGAAGAACCCTTTATGCTTTTGGAAATAATGTTTAGATTGGGGAGTTGGGTTGTTTTGATACCTATATCTATATATCCAGTTCCAATGCAACAGATATCGCTGTGCGTGAAGAAAAGGTTTACGTATGGCTAAATGGGTTGTTTTTTCAAGTGTTTCCAAGTTATAACTACTTTCTTACTTCTCCGCTCCTTTTCCCTTAATTCTGAAGCACTTTCAAATATCACAGTGCTAAATAGGGATTTCCCACTTACCTCTTGCAGTTTTTCAGGATATACTTTAAATTAAAACAACCTCTCACACCCATCACTATTAGCTATTATCAAAGTTCATTTTTAGAAGCCACCTTCATAACTCTCCCAAAGAAGCGGCTTATTAAAAGAGAAAAAGCCACCAAAGAGTGTAAATCTTAAGTCAGAGAGGAGATGCTTGAACTAAGCTGTCTTAACCAATGATGGGTAAGTTTAGAGGTGTATGCTTATTGATTTATTCTCCTTCTTTGAAGGTCATCAGAAACTTGCCTGATTAGGGCTTAAATGCTTATACCTGATGGTGGCTGTTTGGGCCTCATCAAACACACATAGTCACCTCTTAGCGTTAAGCCAACTTGCTTCAAGACAACTGGTTTCTCAGTAACAGCAGGACAAAGATATTATGCGTTACTTAAATGCACGGATAATACACAAGCCTCGTTCAAGGCATTGGTTTTGACCTTGTAGCCCATATGGTATTTTACTGGAGCTATTAATAAGTTAAATGAACTTACTTTCATTCCCAGGATTCACTCCTTGAAGATATACTGGCCTTACCCCATTGGCTCCTCTCCAGTCCTAGTTCCAGCCCTAAGGTTGACTCCTTTCCTTGCAGGTGGGGGCCAGGGATTGGGCAGTGGTCCAAGATAACGAGACGAAGAGAGATGATGCTGTGAGAGCCATCTCAGGGCCAGGCAGGGAGGCCTGAGTGGGATGCGGAGGGAGGGCACAGATACCCAGCCATGCCAGGTGCATATGGGGGAGGGCAGGCCTCAGCCTTGTATTTCAGGTACAACAAGGTCCCTCATTGATCTGGCATGACTGGGGACACGAGGTTGTTTGATAATGAAGCATCCCCAGTGCTTTAGGTGTTGAAATTTTGTAAACATATGTAGTATTTTTCATAGACATTAAAAATATATATATTGCCAAAAAAAGGCAGCTGGGAGCAGTTGGGATAATGCCCATAATAAGCATGAATGTGCTGTGGGAAACGAATCCCACTGCCAAAATATTCCTGCTTTTAAACACATTTTAACCTTTTTATGATGATGACGTTCCTCATTAAGCACATGTAGTGAGAGTAGCCACAGAGTTTTCCCAGTGAGAAAAGTGAGCTGGTCTGGGGAGAGCGATTTGTTTAACTGCCCACTTTCCCCAAACATTTTCAGGGTTGCAACTGTGTCCCAGATAATGAAGTTTCCCAGACGTTTGGACACTCGACTCTCTACCAACCAGTGCGGGTGTCGACAGCATTGAAGTGATCACACTGTGGTGAGCAAGAGATAGAAGAAAGAAAAACAAGAGGCCTGGCCAGCCTGCAGTTTTAATAATGTGTTCCTGAATAGCGCGAGCTGACAGTACAAACTGGGATTCTAATCAATTAGAGTGAATTTTTTTCAACTCCCTCCCCCACCAGTCTATTTCTTCTGTGTAAGCAGGTCCCGTTTCAGTTCAGGTTCAGATCTTTGCTCCATAATAATAACGAGGAAGAAGACCCGCGCTTCCTTACTTGTAACTTGAGGCTTTCAACCAAGTGGGGCTAGGAGATGTTTTGAGTTCCAATGTCTGGAAGTGCTCATCGACGGTGCAGAAATAAACAGAAGCTTTTCTCCCACTACAGACATACTTCTGTGCTGTCGAGTCACTTTTCTAGAGGGATATAAATGGGGTCTTTCCTTTGTTTGTAGCTACCATCTCCTTTTCAATTTGCCATATCCTTTAGAAACCAAAGATCTGCACGTGATTTGTATTAAAGAGGAAAGGGAATGGGCTGCTTTCCAAGCAGTCTTGCCTGATGGCTAAAGCAAGTGCACTGTGGTGTCGTGGAGAGAGCGTAGGATGAGAATCAGGAGAACTGGGGTCCAGCCTTGGCTTTGCTGGGAACCTGAGGATCAAGTGAGATAACATATAGGAAAGGAGAAGTACAGCAGCTATAGAAGTATAAGGTGTTAACGTTTATATTTTCCTTTTCCTTCCTTGGGGGAGTGCCCTTGGGCAGTGTGGGGAAAGTGGGGAAGAGAAAATTCTCTACTGCATAGTCTGCTCTTATTTTATAAAGAAAAGGATTGCAGTGACTTGGCCACTAGCTCCCAGATTTCTGAGCCTTTTCCCCCCATTCTCGGAATCTTGGATGACTAGGAATCTGTGCATAACTGTCTCACCATCCTACTCTACTCCCCTTTACCTGTAGGCTTGCAAGTGCCCTTTTAAAAAAAAAAGACAATACGTACTGTACTTTCAGGGCTCCACCAGAACTGATGTCTAGACACTGAAGACACGGGTCAGGGACTGAGAGAGAGCATAAGAGAAGAGAATGAAGGGAAAGAATCACAGACTGTGGGCTTCATGAGAGAGGTAGGAGGAAGGGCAGTCTAGAATGTTCTGTGAAGGAGCATGAACGAGGACCCCCAAGGGTGAATAGATTAGATCGGTCAATAGCCAAGCCTAGGTGAACTTGAACCACCCATCAGAATGGCTTTGAGAGAAGTTGGTTGGAAAGTCACTTCGCAGCCCCTTTTGTTACTCAACCTACACTACAGCCTATCCTGGAAGACAAACAATGTGACTAAGGCAACTCTTTTTCTCTGCTAGATCTCAGAGCATGGGACCAGGTGACCCCACCAGTCCCTCATCAGATGTGTTTTTTTTAATTGAACGAAAGATTCTTTCAATTCTATAGTGCTTTACAATTTTCAAAAGTTTCACACACATGATTTCATATAATCCCATAATAAGCCCCTTTTTTCCCCCTCCCCTATACTGCCCCCCCCCCCTTCCCTCTCCCCACTGGTAATCACTAGTTTGTTCTCTATATCTGCCAGTCTCATCAGAGAAGTGCAAATCAAAATAACAATGAGATATCACCTCACACGTGGTAGAATGGCTATTATCAAAAAGACATGAAATAACAAGAGTTGGTGAGGATGTAAAGAAAAGGGAACCCTCTTGCACTGTTGGTGGGAATGTAAATTGATACAGCCACTATGGAGAACAGTATGGAGGTTCCTTAAAAAACTAAAAATAGAACTACCATACGACCCAGCAATCCCACTACTGGGCATATACCCTGAGAAAACCATAATTCAAAAAGAGTCATGTACCACAATGTTCACTGTGCAGCTCTATTTACAATAGCCAGGACACGGAAGCAACCTAAGTGTCCATCGACAGATGAATGGATAAAGAAGATGTGGCACAGATATACAATGCAATATTACTCAGCCATAAAAAGAAACGAAATTGAGTTATTTGTAGTGAGGTGGATGGACCTAGAGTCTGTCATACAGAGTGAAATAAGTCAGGAAGAGAAAAACAAATACCATATGCGAACATATATGTACGGAATCTAAAAAAAAAATGGTTATGAAGAACCTAGGGGCAGGACAGGAATAAAGACGCAGATGTAGAGAATGGACTTGAGGATATGGGGAAGGGGAAGGGTAAGCTGGGACGAAGTGAGAGAGTGGCATGGACACATATACACTACCAAATGTAAAACAGATAGCTAGTGGGAAGCAGCCGCATAGCACAGGGAGATCAGCTCGGTGCTTTGTGACCACCTAGAGGGGTGGGATAGGGAGGGTGGGAGGGAGGGAGACGCAAGAGGGAAGACATATGGGAACATATGTATATGTATAACTGATTCACTTTGTTATAAAGCAGAAACTAACACACCATTGTAAAGCAATTATACTCCAATAAAGATGTTAAAAAAAAAAAAAACCTTAACGATGTCCCACCTAGCCAATCATTTTTTAAAATGAATTTATTTATTTATTTTAAAAAATTGTGATAAACTACATATAACATAAAATTCACCATCTTAGCCATTTTTAAAAGTATATAGTTCAGTAGCATTAAGTACATTCATATTGTTTCTGTCACAGTGCCCTTGAAGTCAGAGAAAAATGCAAGCAGCTAAATTATATAGAAGCAGCAGGGCTTAATCATTGCTCAGATGACTCCCCCTCTAGGGTATTCGCACTTTAGAATAGACCACTCAGGGCGATGTAAAGGTGAAACCCAAGGAAAGACTCTTGAGTTGTGAATTTCAGTGGAATCTGGAAGGAGAGCTATCTGGAGATGTCTATGCGTGCGGGGGAAGGTCCTTGGGGGAGAGGTGTACTGAGCTTCCCACAGCTTCTCAAGTCACATCCTACTCCTACTGCCAGATGCTCTTAGAACCCTGGGGAGGAGCAGCGTGGCCATGGATGACTGGATTTCAGTAGAAATTCGCTGAATTCCCACATACCTGACTCACAAAATGTCCGTTCATGAAAACACTTCAGGTCTCTGGAAGGACAAGAGGCCTTCCCTTGGCTGTTTTTAGGATCTAGATATGATCTAGCAGGGGTTGCAACTCCCGCGAGCCTGGAAGAGAAAGAATGGAGACAAGGGGGCACATTAATTTTGCTCCTCTTCTTGTGGGGCCACTGCTCTGGGGGCCACTGTGGTCAGGACCAGCCCTTGGCAAGACTATGGAATTGGTATTTATCTCATTTTCCCCCTTCCTGTTCCAAGCTTCCCCTTGACATTCTCAGTCCTGCAAAACTGTTTCTTCCCTACTGCCAGGGTCTTATGATCTTATTCATTTAATCCAATCTGCTATTCATCCCAGCGAGGATCCAAGGAATGTATCTTTAATGGTGGCTTTCAGACACTGGATGAAAGAGAGGGATGTCAACGGGGACTTGTCCTAGGACTCTCCGATCTGATTTGGGTAAGGTGTCTCTGACAGTCACATCATTGTGGTAAGCTCAAGAACAGAACTTTGGCTCTTTCTTTATCCCCACTCCTTCTGGGGGTGTTCAGAAGACTGTAACCTTTAGCCATCTAGGAGGGCACCTGCATTTCCAGGTGAGCCTCCTGGGGTGGAGGGTGGGATGGGGGTGAGGATGGGGTAACTAGGACAGGCAGAAGGGTGAGAAACCCTTGGCCTGCTCCCCAGTTAGGTCTCTCTACACTGGGAGGCTAACTTAACAAACAGGACACCAGAGACGAATGGCTGAGGTGAGTGAGAAAAGAAATATTAGGATGGATCTGTTGAAAACTGTCAAGATGGAATTCCTATTATTTTTCTGCCATCTCCCTATACATCTGTACCAAGCCAAGGCGGCAGCCAAATGACAAGCCCTGCTTGGAGGAGGCTGCTCTGGAATCAGCTGGGTTAGTCCCCATCCCAGCCCCAAGTAACTGACACTAACCTTCAGAGTACTGGGCTTTCCTTCTAGCAAGTCCAGGGGGCTGGTCAGTTCAAAAGCCCCCAGCTTTTTTTTTTTTTTTTTTTTTTTGCAGTACGCGGGCCTCTCACTGTTGTGGCCTCTCCCGTTGCGGAGCACAGGCTCCGGACGCGCAGGCTCAGTGGCCATGGCTCACGGACCCAGCCGCTCCGTGGCATGTGGGATCTTCCCGGACCGGGGCACGAACCCGTGTCCCCTGCATCTGCAGGTGGACTCTCAACCACTGCGCCACCAGGGAAGCCCAAGCCCCCATCTTTTGACTTTCTCCTTCATCCAGTAAAGTAAGATAGTGTAGTGCATAGGGTATGGGCTCTAGAGCCAGACTGCTTAGGTACACATCTATCGTCTGCCTTTCATCAGCTGTGTAATGTCAGGAACATTACTTTACTTTCTCTAAGCTTCCTTTCTCCATCTGTAAAATGGATGGAAGAAATAATACCTACCTCCCAGAGTTGTGAAGATTGAATACTTAACATAGTGCCTGGTTCAGGGTAAAAGTTCAGTAATGGTAGCTTCCAATCTTGCCCCAACCCAAGCAGGGTTGTCACCTACACCACACCAATGAAACTGCTTTGTCACGGTCACCAATGACCTGCATGCTGCTGAGTCAAATGTTCAATTCTCAGCCCTTGTTTTCTATGACACTTGGCAGCATTTAATGCAATCGATCACTCCTTCCTTGAAACTTTTGACTTCCAAAACACCTTAGTCTCCTGGTTTGCCTCCTTCTTCACCAGCCCCTTTTCTTTTTAGTGTTTCCTTTGCTGGTTTCTCCTCATCTCCTCCACATCTCAATATTGAGATGCCCAGGGCTCTATTCTGGGACTTCTTTTCTTTTTCATCTATTCTCTCTCCCTTGGTGATGTCGACTAGTCCCAACATTCAAAATATCATCTTCATATACGAATAACATCTTTACAATGATATATATGTTTTTATCCCTAAAACCCACTACCCTGAGCTCCTGGCTTTCATATCTGACTGCCTACTTAACAACTCTACCTAGATATCTATGCCTGTCTCAAAGTTTACATGCCCAAATCAGAGCTTTTGAGTCCCTTCCCTCAAAATTTACTCCTCCACCTGAGAAAGAAAGTTTCCTGCCATCTGGGAACTGGTCTGACATTTGCATCTAGGCCTCACTGTTGGTTAGAAGCTGTTCACACGTAAGCCATGTTATTCTCCTGTCAGACAGTAATCATCTCACAGGACACCCACATCAGACAAGACAAGACATGTTTCTGTGACTACGATGGAAGGAGACAAAACAAGAATGTTTACTAATGTTATCTAAGTACAGACAAAAACAAGGTTACTGTGAAACTCACACAGTACCAAACATCCTCTTCTCGCAGCCAATCTGAGTGACCGCTACTTCTCTACCCATCACAGCTTTAGTCTTGCTTTAGCTTTCCTTCATTTTGGATACGATTTATTAAGATACCCAATCACAGAATTAGCCTCATTGCCTAATCGCATCCAACCTAGAGTGAACACTTGATTCGTTGGACCCACCCTAAAAACACCTAACATAACCTCCAACCCAATAATAAGTCTTTTCTAATATTTCTTACACTTCTTACTTAGATACCCATGGTTCACCATGCTGTGAATTCTTCATTCCTGCCATGAGTAATAAAGCTAACTTGTTCAACTGCAGGTTTGTTCCTGGTGGTTGTTAGCTGGAAGGCATTAATGCATTAATCTCTACCCCCCCCCCCGTTTTTATAAATGGTTAGGCCAAAACAGGAGTCATATTGATTCTGCTCTTTCCCTCACTATTCCACATTCAATTTAGGAGCCAAGTCCTTTCAACTCTACTTCCAAAAAGGATTCTAAATATGACCACTTCTCGTGATCTTCTCTTCTACCACCGTAGTCTACACCCCCATCATTTCTTACCTGGACTAATATAACACTTTCTAACTGGTCCTCCTGCAGTTAGTTCTTTACACAACAGCAAGAGCAATATTAAAGCATAAAGCAGATCATGTTCCATCTCTCCTTAAGGCCCTCCATTGGACGACCCATCCAATTAGAATACAACCTCAGCTCCTTATGGTGGTCTACAACAATGGTCTCCAACCTTTTTGGCACCAGGGACCGGTTTCGTGGAAGACAATTTTTCCATGGACGTGGGGTGGTACCGGTCCATGGCCCAGGGGTTGGAGACCCCTGGTCTACAAGACTCCATGCAATCTGACCCTTGCTGACCTCTCTAAACCTTGTCTTCTGATACTCTTCCATCTTGCTCAGTAAACTCAAGTTACACTAGTCTTCTTGTTGTTCCTTGAATACATCAAGCTCATTCCTGCCACAGAGCCTTTGCATGTTCTGTTTCCTCTGCCTGGAATATTCTTCCTCCACACCTTCTGAAGGCTGTTTCCTCCTTATCATTCAGTCTCAGCTCCAACATCACTTCCCCGGAGGCCTTCCTTGACCATCCTATACGCAGTTGCTCCATTTTCTCTGCCCCACGCTATTCTCTATTCCATCACCCTATTTATTTTAACTTCACAGTACAAAGCACTGTCTAAAAATATCATAGTTTATTGTCCATCTTTCCCATGTAGGCTGTAAGTTCCATGAAAGCAGGGCTTTTTTAGGTCAATTAAAACATTTAAAATTCATTTTTGTAACTTTTTGAGGTATAATTAACATTAAAAAGCGCACACATTTAAAACACATAACATGGTTGATTTTGACACATGTATACACCTATGAAATCATCAAAATCACATTAATGAACATGCCCGTTACCACCAAAAGTGTCCATGTGATCCTTTCTTTGTGCCTTCTTCCTACTGGTCCAGACCATCAATAGTCTGCTTTTTGTCACTATTGATTAAATTGTATTTTCTAGAATTCTATATAAATGTAATCCTGCAGTATGCACTTCTTTTACTCAGCATGCTGATTTTGAGATTCACCCATGTTGTTGCAGGTATCGAGAGTTTGTTTCTCTTTATTACTGAGTAATTGTAGAAATGTACCACAGTTCGTTTATCCATTCACCTGTTGAAGGCTATCTGGGTTTTTTCCAGTTTTGCACAATGCTGGACAAAGCTTCTATTAACATTTGTCTACAAGTCTAAATTTATGTAGATATATGTTGAAGGCAGAGATTTTATGTGTCTGGTTCTTTGCAACATCTCCCATGCCCAGGCACCTGTATAATATTTATACAGCATGTGGTGGTTAAATATCTATTGAACGAATGATTGAGCCTTCCTTTTTAGCCCAGGTTTGTGGATGTTTCCACCGTTCCTGTGCCCACTGTAGAATCCTTAGCCACCATAACTCTTATCCTCCTCTTGCCCTTCCAATCTGCAGCCCTGGGTGACCCTTTGAGTGGAAGGTGAGTGTTTCCACTCTTGGCTTGTTGGAGAAACCCTGCTCATTGGGTTCACTGCCAGCGCATGCTCCCTACCCTAAGCTGGCCCCTCTGGCTGTTCAACAATCCGTTCATTCCTCGCTTGCTGGCTCCCTATCACATTCCCTGCAGCAGCTGCTCCAAACTTCCTGCCCTCTCCTCAAGCCCCCAGCCCCAGCCCTCCCCCTCATTCTCAGGAGATGACTTCACCTCCTTCATTACTGAGAAGATTGAGGCCAACTGACAGGGGCTTCTTCGGCTTCCATTGGAGCCATCTCCTCATAGCCATCTCGGACGCTTCCGGCTCTCAGGGAGACGTGCTCCCTCACCTTGCCAAGGTTAAGCTCTCTGCCGGTGTGCTTGATCCCAGCCCCAGCTTTAAAAAACAAAAAAAAAGGATTTAGCTCTGGATATGGACCATACACTAGGATAAGTACTGATAAAACAACTCTGATTTTCGTTGAAAAACTATGTTTTAACATGTCTCATTTCTCTTTTTTTTCCTGTAAGCTTAAAAACGCATTTTATTTTACAAAAGCATTGCACTTGGCATGTGTTATCTAACTTAATCTTCACAGCCAGCTTGCAGCGTAGTACCATTTTTAAAAAAAACGAATAAGAAGACTGGGGATCAGAAAGGTTAAGTAACTTACTTTAGGTCATAGAGCTAGTAAATGGTGAAGCTAAGATTTAAGCTAAGATCTAAATCCAGAGCCCTCTCTTTCCTTCTTTCCTCTCCCTCCCTCTCTCCCTCTTGCTCTCCCTCTCTTGAAGTTCAGAGGGTTCTCCTAACCCTAGTCCTCAGTTCATGGCCAATTATCATCTTTGGCCAAAATATAAAGTAACTATAGGAAAAAGTAAAATAAAGGGGAAAGAGAGACACATTAGTGTCATGAAGGATCTTGCCAGACTAAGGAGTTTGAACTTCATCCTGTAGGTAGATTCCCAAACTTTAGTCAGCTGTCTGTGGGGTGCTTGTTAATAGGGCAGAATTCCAGGCTCTACCCTCAGACCTACCAGATCAGTACCTCTGAGGGCAGGCTAAAGTGGAAGCATGAAAGACCAGTTAGGAGGCTATGGCAGTATTCCAGAGGAGACGGCAGTGGCCTGGACTATGGTGGTGGCTATGGAAGTGGAGAGCCGTAGACAGATTTTTTTTTTAATTGTGGTAAAATACACTTAACATAAATTCACCCTTGGAACCATTTTAAAATGTACAATTCAGTGGTATTTAGTACATTCACATGGTGTGCAACCACCAGCACTATCACTTTCAAAACATTTTCATCACCCAGATTGGAGAATTCGAAAAGGTGGAAGTGGCAGGGCTGTGTAATGGATGGAATATTGATGGTGAGTGAGAGGCATGGGTCAAGTTCATTAGGTTTGGATGGCATGCTGATCAGGATAATGGTGATCTCTAATAGAGGTGAGTAAATAAAAAGTGAGACCTTGCCCAGGTAGAAATGAAGAAAACATGAAGGCAATTATGAACATGTTGAATTTCTTAGAGACCTGCAGGGGCAGATATGAAGCAGCCAGTTGGAGTGAATCTGGAGTATAGGTGAAAGTGAGGGTCTGAGGGTCCAGGCTCTACAACAGCAAACACATGAGGCTCACTACTTGTCAGACACTGGTCCAAGTACTCTACATACATGATCTCAGTTAATCCTCATGTTACGGATGAGCAAACCAAGGTACAGAGTAATTTGCCAAAGTTACTAGCATGTGACAGGGGTAGAAGGGATTGGAACTCAAGCAGACTGATTTTAGGGTCAGTGCTCACAGCCTTTCGCAGGGGTCATTTCGTCTGCAGAGGGATAATACTTGAATCCAGGACGGTAGAGGCAAGGCTGAGGGCAGAGCCTTAAGGAATATCTACATCTGAGGAGAGAAAAGCATAAGAGGAATCCGTTGAAGAAGACAGAGAAGAAGACATAGGAAGGTAACAGGAAAATGGGGACATTGTAGAGGTCAAGGGGAGGAAAGTTTCAAGAAGGAAGGAGTGTCTGATCCTGCAGATGTGTTGCAACTGAAGGGCTGAGAAGAGGCCATTTGATCTGCTGGTGATTGTCACTGCTCACCTTCCAGATGGCTAGGCTAGTTAGTGGGGGACAGGGAAGGCCAGAGGGACAGGGTTAAGGAGTGAGATGGTGGTAGGAACAGAAGGCAGCTGGTATGGACTACTCTTTTGGGAATGTTGGAAATGAAGTGAAAGGAAATGATAACTGATTGATAAAGTTTTGGAAGAAATCAGCACAGCATCTTGGATCATGCAGACAGATAAGACTTCTTGTTCTGCCACTTACTTGCTGGGTGACCTTGGGTAAGTGATTTAACTTCTTGGAGCCTCAGTTTCCTCATAATAATAACAGTAATGATAATTATATATATAAATTAATATAATAATAATAACAACAACCTGTTATGATAGGGTTAGAAAGCGAGACAATACATGTAAAATGCATACTGAAAGAGTGAGTACGTGATTAACTATTGTTATTTGTCGCTCAATAAATGTCAATGAATCTAGTTCAGTGATCTTGAGAATTCAGGAAACTTCTGACTCCAGCTTCCTCGAGGTTTTTGAGATTAGTGATGACCAGGCTAGAGTCAGCAACTGCTGTCGATAGGAACATCTTCTTGGGGTCACCTCAGACTGAAGTCAAGCCACAGAGGCTAAACTCAAAACCACAGCAGCTAAAGACAGATGGCCCTTCAACTCGTTACCTCTCTGTACAGTGACTAGGTAGAGAACCAGAGCTTTGAAGGGGAAGTGACTTACCACAGACCGTTTCCTGGCCTGGTTTCTCTAAGCATCTGAGGAAGCAAATAAAACCTAAAGCTTGGGCTTCCCTGGTGGCGCAGTGGTTGGGAGTCCACCTGCCGGCGCAGGGGACACAGGTTCACGCCCCAGTCCGGGAAGATCCCACATGCCGTGGAGCGGCTGGGCCCGTGAGCCATGGCCGCTGAGCCTGCGCGTCCGGAGCCTGTGCTCCACAACGGGAGAGGCCACAACAGTGAGAGGCCCGTGTACCGCAAAAAACAAAAACAAAAACAAAAACCTAAAGCTTCTTGGCATTAGGTATTTAAGGAGATTTGCCCACTTGCAACATGGGAAATTCTCCCCACCGTCTCTCTTTTTTCCTTTGAAAATCTCCATGAACTCCATGCAAGTGTTTTTAAAAACATGACAATACAATGGGATACATGTAACGCCAAAACTCTCCTAAACATTACTGAGTTTTTCTTTCAGGATTCCGAATGCACTTAAGGATCTTGCAAGATCTCAGAGGTCAGAAGCATCTATTGTTCAGGTCTGTATCTCTATATGCTGTAGAAAAATTTCCAGAATCTGCATCAACCTAAAGTCATTCTTCGAAACTTGCTTTTATTAAAAAAAAAATCTCAGGCTTCCCTGGTGGCGCAGTGGTTGAGAGCCCGCCGATGCAGGGGACGCGGGTTCGTGCCCCGGTCCAGGAAGATCCCACATGCCGCGGAGTGGCTGGGCCCGTGAGCCATGGCCGCTGAGCCTGCGCGTCCGGAGCCTGTGCTCCGTGACGGGAGAGGCCACGGCAGTGGGAGGTCCGCGTACCGCCAAAAAAAAAAAACAAACAACTCTCCTGCTACCTTCTCCTCAAACTTGAGTGCATAATGACCCAAAGACAGACTTGTGGATATTTGAGATCTCCAAGTTCAGGACCAACAGGAGTTTATCAGAGACACGCTTTTCCCAGGGAAAATTCTGCCAGTGCTCAAGGTATACAGTGGCACTTGTGAAGTTCGTCTCCTGGGCCTGGCAACTCACATCAGTGCCCACCTCATAGAGACACAGAGAGCAAGTGCTGACCCAGTGATCTTTGAGCAACATGTAGGCCCTGGCTTCTAGAAGCTTCCATCTAAAAGCAACTCACATGGAAAGGGATGTTAGGCTTCTTCTGGGCATTTTCCCTCTCAACCCCACCCCAGTTTCTTTACCTCCCTTGTCATTGTTCTCCTGCTCCTTTCCCTTGAGTCTTTGGCGTGACCACCCACAATTACAACCCTTCCTGCCCTCTCACCTAGGTCAGTCTCAGAGATGTTTCCAGTTGAAAAGACCTCTTTCCCATGGCTGAAGTGGCTACTTGTGCATATCTGGTGACACTGACTAGAGCTTTCCTAAAGTGGGACTCTGTTTTGGCAGAGAACTGGAATTCAAGCAAGATGTTTATAAGGAACAAGTTGGAGGAGGAGCTAGGGTTGAAAATGGATTTCATGTTTGCCTTTATTAAGAAAGGAGAGGCTTGAGCATGTTTCAATGTTCTGAGGAGGGTCAGTAGACAGGGAGAAGGTGAAGACACAGGAATGAAGGGGGTTATAGCTGGAGCCGGGACCTGGAGTGGAAGGCAAAGGGTGGGACCCCCTCTCCCCTTTGTGACAATTTAGCAGTGGTGGGGTAGGAAGTTGAGCATTCCCACCCAATAGTTTCGATTCTCTCTATGAAACGAGAGAAGGCGGAGGCGAGGGGTGATGATCAGAGGTTCGATGAGTTGCAGAAAATTTTCCACAATCTGCATCAACCTCAAGTCACTCTTTGAAATTTGCTTTTATTAAAAAAATGTCTCCCCTGTTATCTTCTCCTCAAACTTCAGTGCACGATGACCTAAAGACAGACTTGTGGTTATTTGAGATCTCCAAGTTCAGGACCAACAGGAGTTTATCAGAGACACACTTTCCCCAGGGAAAATTCTGCCAGTGCTCAAGGCATACCGTGGCACTCGTGAAGTTCGTCTCCTGGGACTGTCAACCAACATCAGTGCCCACCTCACAGAGGTAGAGAGAACAAGTGCTCTCTTGCAGACAGCAACGTTGTGGAGGAGGTTTGAACAAGTTAATTAGGGAACCAAAAAGATTGTGTGGCAGCGGGAAGGACCCAGTTGAGATTGGTAGTCATGACTGGATGGTATGTAAAAAGCTGCCCAGTTGTGTGTTTCTCCAGCAGCGCTTAGCAACAAGCATGGAGAAAGAAGTTCACCCTTCTCTCAAGTGGAAGTAACTATTTCTGCTCTTTCTTGGTCATGGAAAAGGTCCTGGATTAGGACTGAAGAGGCCTGGGTCCAAGTGTAGCGTTTCATCGTCATCTGTGTGACCGTGTGACAGCTAACGTGACCTTTTTCTATCTTTTATCTTATCTACCTCAAAGCGTTGTTATGTGAAAGAAAGGAGACTGGTAAAACCACAGAAAAGGAAAAACAGCTCCATCATAAACACCTTGAAAGATAAATTGTGGGAAAATTTTTAAAAAAGAAAACATTTGCAGCACATACTACAATGGGTTTACTACACAAAGGGCTCTTACAAATCAAAAAGAAAGTAGAAAAATGGGCAAAAAAGAATGAGTAGGCAATTAATGGAAGAAGAACGACAAAGAGTGATAAACATAGAAACGATGTTAAGCCTCACTAATAAAAAATTAAGATTTAAACAAACAACAATTTCTTGTACTTTTACCTATCAGATTTACAAAAATTAAAACAAATCATTCATAGTTAGTGTTGGTGGGAGTGCAGGCTGGCACAATATCTCTAAGCTGGGAATTCCATTTCTACCAATTTATTCTACAGATAGACTCACACAAATACACAAAGATATATGTGCAATGATATCCACTGCTTCGAAGTTTGTAACACTAAAAAACAAGCCAACAGACAAAAACCCTTGTACAGAACTAAAATTTCCTTCAAAAAAAAATTGATTATGTAACATACGATGGAGTATTATGCAGCCATATTAAAAAGAATGCCTTGGAAATAACCCAAGATAAATGATTAAATGAAAATAGTGCAGAACAGTATGTGTATAACTCTATCCCCTTTAAAAATATATGTATATAGTAGGAAAATATGTGGAGGAATACACGAAAAACTTAACAGTGGTTACTCCTGGGAGGGGGATTATAATGACTTTCTACTTAATGTCTGTCTGCAATTTTTCCCAGCATTGCACCATGAATAGAATTTAAATGTACAGAAAATTAGAAAAAGACTTGTGCAGTGAACACCTGTTCTCTCACGCCTAGTTTCCGCCATACATTTTACTTTACTTGCCTTGTCACATGCATCTCTCCAACTATCTATCCCTCTCTCCATCCCTTCAATCCATCATATATTCTAAATTCAGTTTACGTTTAAAGTAAGTTGCTGACATCAGCACATTTTCCCCCAAAATACTTCAGCATGCATATTATTTACTGGATTTATATTTATTTACAGTTTTTCCTTTGGTGATAAAATTTATACACAATGAATTGCACAAATCTAAGTAAATGATTCCACAGGTGTGACAAACGAATATGCCTGTGTAACCCAAATGTCTGTCAAGACAGAGAATGTTATCATCACCCCAGGAAGTTTCCTCATGCCCATCCCAATCTCCAACCCACCCCCTTTGGCAACATTGAAAATATTTACATAAACTATTAACGTTAGAATATTCACAAATTTACAGAAAAATTGCAACAAAGGTAGAACAGAATTTTCGTATACCTCCACACCCAGTTTCCCCTATTGTTGACATCTTACATCACTATGGTGTATTTGTGATAACTAATGAACCGATACTGATACATTATTATTAACCAAAGCCCACACTTTATTCACATTTTACTAGTTTTCCCCTAATGCCCTTTTTCTGTTCCAGTATGCCATCCAGGATACCACGTGAATCAGCTATACATATACATATATCCCCATATCTCCTCCCTCTTGCATCTCCCTCCCTCCCACCCTCCCTATCCCACCCCTCTAGGTGGTCACAAAGCACCGAGCTGATCTCCCTGTGTGATGCGGCTGCTTCCCACTAGCTTTCTATTTTACATTTGGTAGTGTATATATGTCCATGCGACTCTCTCACTTCGTCCCAGCTTACCCTCCCCCCACCCCACCGTGTCCTCAAGTCCATTCTCTACATCTGCATCTTTATCTCTCTTTTTTTTGACTCCTCTGGGCTCTGACAGTTTCACAGGCTTTCCTGGTTTTTGATGACCTTGACAGTTTTGAGGAGGAGGGGTCAACCATTTTATAGCATGTCCCTCAATTTAGGCTCGTCTGACGTGTTTCTCATGGTTAGATTGTGGTGTTGTAATTTTTCCATGATTATAATAATCATGTTTAACTTTCGTAATCCGACTTAATAAAGATGTATATTCTAAAGGCATGATGGCGGGTGGTGATGATGAGGGTGAGGCAGCAGACGATAAGTAACTAAAAAGAAGCACGTCTACTTTGTGCAACTTGGAGAAAAGAAAGGAATATGTGGACAGTTACGGTTGTCCAGAGTGGTCCGGGCTGACCAAACGTGGGGACATCCTTGCCTTGCCTATAACCTGCCTGAGAAGCGGCTGGGGGTGGGGGCTTGAGGGAAGAAGATTCCTCAAAGGGGACTGAGATCTTTCCATGACACATGTCTCCTAAATGAAGAAGCTTTTCTAATCTCGAAGGATTGACTATTCAGCACCGCATAAAGTGAGAATTCCTCACCACCTTCTGCGCAGATAGCGACTTGAAGCTGGTGAGCGAGACCAGTTCTGGGAATGTCCAGGCATGAACACAGCCTCAGCACTGGGTCTATTTTGGGAACATTTGGACATATTCTGCAGCATCATGTTTATGCTTTGGCAAAACAGGCGAAGGTTCAAAGAAATAATCCTTGGCTTCCTTCGTACACTCCACGTTTTCGTCTACAGGATGGCATATTCTGAGCAGAGATGGAGAGCACGGGATGGCTGGTTAACCATGATAGCACTTGGTCATCAGTGGGGTTGAGCTGAATTGGAAAGAGCAAGTGCCCATGACGCGGGATTAATGGGGGCAAGAGGGATCGAGTCAGTGAAATGTGAGAGAATCGATACGCGGAATGCTTGACGAGAGGGCATTCACACATTTCACGGAGGAAGGAGGCTAGGGTTACATCCAGCAACTGCAGATCCTTGATGAAAAAAACCAACCTTATGCGCTTGCTCTTTGCTGGTCGCCTTGAGCACCCCGAAGGCTTCACAAGAGGGGCTCGGTATCCTTTCTCAATCTTCTCTGGGTGTCTGTTGGCAGCTTAAGACTGCCCACCCCAATCCGTCCAGCTACCCCACGGTTCCACAGGGATTTGGAAGAGAGGAGGCTTGGGGGTGTGTGTGTGTGTGTTTCACCCTCCAAGTGAAGGTGTGCCCCAAGGGAATGTGTGCGGGGGGCCCACAGCGAGCTGGTGGAAAATGAGCAAACAGCTGGAGACGCTCCAAGGCAAGAGAGAATTTTAGATCCGGCACTGGTGAGGGCAGGAAGAAGAGATGGGGAGGGGTTGGAAATGGTGGAAGGAGATGGAATCTAGGAGCCTCTGCGGCTATTAAAACTCAGCACCTGGTCTAGGGCTCTGCCCACAAATGACACATTAATTAATGTTCTAAGAATAACTAAGATTTATCGAGCACTTAAATTTTCCCAGGAGCTAGACTTCATAAGTGTTATCATGTTGAATCTCTCTCTCTTTCTCGCCTTCCTCAATACCCTAAAGGATGGGTAGTAATATTGCCTTCGTTTTACAAATAAGACACTGAATCCCAGAGGTGTTACTTAACCTGCCCCAGGTCACAGTTAGCAAGTGGCAGAGCTGGGTTTTGAATCCAGCGCCTGCGCGCTCAACCTCTTGCCTTGTGTGAAAGGCCTCAGCGTGGATGGTCAGGGTTGGCAGGATGCGGGGGCTCAGTTCCTAAATGATGTCTCCAGCTCCACGCTCTTCCTTCTCAGAGTCAGGCCTCCCTGCCGCCATCTCCCAGCAGTAGTCCTCCCATCTTCAGGCCCCAGGGCCTGTCCGCGGCCGGGGCACAGGGACAGGAGCCTCCCACGACTCCCCTCCAAAGTGCAGGGCTCAGTGGGAAGCGGGGCGGGAATAGCTGGCCTGCCTCTGTCCCGCTCCCGTCCTCTGTGATCCTCTACGCTGCCTCACCTCCTCCTCCAGATTCTCACCCCCTTGTGACAAGACGTGCTTCCTGTATCTGTGCTTAATGGCTCAAGGGGCGGGAGGCAGGATGTGCTGCCGTCCGAGCTTCCACGGGGGCGTCTCCGACGACCCGGCTCCTGCGCACTGGCGGCCGGACTCCACCTGCCTGTCTTTTTTGCTCTGCTTTCGGCAGCAGCCGCTCCCATCTGCCTGCATTCAGAGGCTTGCTCTCCTTCCCTTCAGAAAATGACTATATGAGGTCCCGCTTCTTCCCACATTACTGGAGCGCCCGCCAGTCCAGGCCGCTGCAGGCAGCTGGCCCGAGACGCGCGGGGATTAGCAGCTCCCAGGCTGAGGCTGACCTCCAGCGCCGCTCGGCTCCGCGCACCCGTCCCCCGCACGCCTGCCTCTGCGCGCCTTGCCCGCTCGTCTTTCCTTCTTTCCTCCCTCCCTCCCTCCTTTCTTTCCCTTTTCTTTTCTTTCTTCCACCCACTTCTTTCTTTTCCTTCCTTCGTTCCTTCCTCCCTCTTTCTTCCTTCCTTTCTTTCTTTCTCTTTTCTTTCTTTCTTTCTTTCTTTCTCTTTCTTTCTTTCTTTCTCTTTCTTTCTTTCTTTCTTTCTTTCTTTCTTTCTTTCTTTCTTTCTTTCTTTCTTTCTTTCTTTCTTTCTACCTTCCTCTTCTTTCCTTCCTCCCTCCCTCCCTCTTTCTTTCTTTCCTTTTCTCGCTCTCTCTCCTTTCATCTCTCATGCTGGCTCCTGTCTTGCTTTCTCTTTTTCTCGCCTTCCAGAATTTCTTTTTGCCAAGTGTTTTTTTAGATTACATGCTTGCTCTCAAACAATTCGAAGATGTATTGGGAAAAAAACTTCCCCCTTCCTATACAATTTTTGGAGTACAATCAGTGTTAACAGTTTGTTGTGTGTCCTTTAACACTTTTCTCCACACACACACACACACACACACACTCACCTCAGTTTAAGTTTTGACACAGACTTTCTTTAGACTCAAAGACTTTACCAAAATTGCAGATGTTCTCCGTTATTTGAAAACTTCTGGCTTATTACATGTTCCTTTAATAAATATAGCAAGATACCCACAATATCACAATCTTGTGGCAGAAATGAAGCATTTTGGTTTGATAGACAAGGGCACATTTCCCATACAAATGTTCAGTTGTAGCTTGAACTGCACTGAGTCGAATTCAGAGGAGTTCAGCTCAATGCCCAGGGATATATGGCTCCTTCCCCCACCTATTGTAAAATAAAAATTGCTTCTTACTATGCTCCATACTCTGCACCTTTAAAAAAAAACAATAACAATGTATCATGAACAGCTTTCCTGGCTGACAGATACAGAGCTAGCACTCATGCATGATTTCAGCTTTTCAATACTCCTATAACTTAGTCAACCATTACCCTTTTGATGGACTTTCAGATTGTTTTCCTTTATTTTGCCACTGCCAACCGTAGTGAACATCCTTGGGCATATAGGTCTCTGCTCACTTGTAAAAATAACATATTAAGTTACATTTCTGTATGAGGTATTACCAGATCAAAGGTTTGCACATTTACAATTTTTGATAGTTGCTATCTGATTACCTTCTAAAATGGTTGTAGCAACACCTTCTTCTACTAAAGACAGGTGTAAGAGAGTTGCTGTTTGCCCATCTTCTTGTCAGTACTGAATACCATCAATATTTTAAAATGGTGTCAGTCAGAAGGGTAAAAGAAATGCTATCCCATCATTTATAATATTTTATATCCGTGACAACCCATGAGGTTGGAAACTTCTCATGCTTGGTATCTGTATTTCTACTTCTGTGATTTTGCCTCTTCACAACCTTTGCCACAATTTTTAGGTTGTTGGCTTTTTCAATAGAAAATTTTAGGGTTATATTATAGGGTTTATATTTATATTATAGGGTTTATGCTTATATTGTAGGGTTATAAATCTGTTCCTTTTATATTATAGGGTTATGAGTATGTTTTCTTTTATTTAATTGCAGCTATTTTCTCTCAGTGGACATTTTACTGCGTCTTTTGCCCCACAACAAGTTTTAAATTATGTTGTCAAACTTGTCAATCTTTATGGCTTCTAAGTTCCTGTCTTGCACAAGAAGGCCTCTCCCACCCTGCGGTTCTAAAACTATTTTTTAAATTTTCTTCTAAGGTTTTCATTTGAAAATTTAAATATTTAATCCATTTGGAATTTATTTTATGAGTGGCACAAGGTAACAGTCTAACAATTTGATCCCAGCTATCTAGCCAAAGGACATTCTTTCTTAGTGAAAAACAGTGTCTGCTACTCTTATATTCAGTTCTAGCCATGTAGACCTGAGGCAAGTCACAAATGGCCAAACCTGGGGGCAGTTCCATACAGCTACCACAACAAACACAACATTTCCCATTTATCTTAACTCTTCTGTTCCAACTCTGTGGGAGACCGAGGTCATTCTCACACAGGCCTGGAACATCCTAGGCTTGATGTTACTTTTTCTACTCAAAGTATCTCTTACAGTATTCACTGGAGTTTGCTAAACAGTCTGTCAGATTGAGGTGGTTTCTTTCTAAGTTTGTTTTTTAAAAGTTTTATTATTATCCATGCCTGCTGAGTCATATCAAATACTTCTTCATTACCTTTTGATACAATTATATAACACTCATCTCCTTTAATTTGCGTATGTAATGAATTCTATTGATAGATTGCTTAATTTAACCATATTTGCATTCCTCGTATAAACCCTGCTTCATCAGAGTGAATTAGGTTTTTACTACTACTCTGGAATCTATTTGCTAATATGTTATTAAAACATTTTGCATCTATATTCATAAGTAAAAGTGGTCTATAGTTTTTGTTGAATCCTTCCATCACGTTTTAAAAAGGTTATGTGTAGAATACATTGGGGTGCTCTTTATAAATATGGGTCAGTTTGAGTAACAGAAGTGTTTTTTGAAGGTTAGATAGAACTCAGAAATTTCCTATTTTTTCCCCTATGATTACTGGTCTGTTCAGATCTCCTACCACTTCTTGAGTTAATTAGGATATTCTATGTCTTGCTAGAAATTTGTTCATTTGCTTTAGATTTTCATTATTGACAAAATTGCTTATAATTTTATCTTATAATTATGTCAATGTTTTATTTAAGTGGTTATATCTCATTTTTCATTCCTAATAGTACATTTTAATCTTTGCTCTTTTTTAAATTAGGTTGCTAAAGGAAGTGGTTTGTTTTATAGGTCTGTTGATTTGGCTTTATTTACCCATTCTCCTTTGTGTCTGTGGGGGATGGGTGGGGCTGTATAGTGGTAGTAGTTTCTACTTCTTTAATTTTAGCTTCTGCCTTGATTAATTCCCTCTTTCCACATTCTTTAAGTTAATGTTATTATTTATTGTGTGTGTGGTATGTGGGCCTCTCACTGTTGTGGCCTCTCCCGTTGCAGAGCACAGGCTCTGGACATGCAAGATCAGCGGCCATGGCTCACGGGCCTAGCCGCTCCGCGGCACGTGGGATCTCCCTGAACTGGGGCACGAAACCGTGTCCCCTGCATCGGCAGGCGGACTCTCAACCACTGCGCCACCAGGGAAGACCTCATGCTTATTTTTTAATAACAAAAATATTTGAAGCTATAAATTTTCCTCAAAGTTTAACTCTAGCCACATCTTACAGATTTCCTTTTATGAAGTGTTCTTCTTTAAATAATTTCTGGATAAATTGTAACTTCAATTTTGATTTCCAGTTTGATCCAGTGACTGTTCAGAAGAGGATTTCTTCATCTCCAAATATTAAATTTTGGAGTTATCTTTTTTGTGAATTTCTTGTTTTATTTATTTTAGTCAGAGAATGCAGCATATACATTTCTTCCTTTTGAAATGTATTAGACTTTCTTTGTAGCCAAGCACATGACTGATTTTTAGAAATGTTCTATGGATATATGATAAGAATGTGTATTCTTTGTAAGGTTCGATTTTATATTAAATTGAACTGTTGACTGTCTTACTCAGATTCTATATATCCTTGCTTATTTTTTGTCTCATTTATTTGTTAACTATTTAAAGAAGTATATAGATTTTCTCACTATAACTATGGCTTTCTATTAAGTTGTCCTTGTATGTCCAGTTTTTCTCCTTATGTATTCACTGCTACATTGTTTAGTGCATGAAGTTTATGACTTATAAATTCTCTGTGTGTCTTTTATCATTAAATGAACATATTCTTGTTCTGTTTAATTCTTTTGGCTTTGAATTTCACTTTATCTGATTTTAATATTGCTTTATTTTTGCTTGCACTCATCTCATACAGTCTTCCTCTTGCTTTACATTTAGTATTTCTTTGTTATTTTTTTCAGAAGTATTCATTGTAAATACCATATCATTGCTTTTTTTAAAAACAAAAACTGAGAGTCCTTTTTATTTTTTTGAGGAAAGAATAATTTAAGCCATCCTCACTTATTGCGATAACAAATATATTTGATCTATTTCTTCTCTCATGGTTTGTTTTTATACTTGTTGTTTCTCCTTTTCTTCTTTCCTTACTTTTGCTAGATTTATCAAGTTAAAATAAATCTTTCTTTACCCTTTCCTTTTCTCCAAGGAATTTAGAAATTCTCTAAATATAGCTCTATTTTGCTAGTGGTTACATTCCTATTTTAACAATCATATTTAAGCTATTTTCCCTTTAGATATATCAACATTTAATAATAAACATGTTCTCCTCACTCTGCCACACAGTTTACAAAGATCAATGGCTATTGCAAGGTGAATTGATGAGAGAGAATTCAACAGGAAGTGAGGAGACCAATTAGGCAGTAATTGCTATAGTTCAGGTAAGAAATTTTTCCTTGGAGTGTGTGTGTGGTATTTTTCATTTCAAGCACTCTTACTTAACACATACTACACTGTCATATTATCATCATCTTTTATACTTAGCTGTAAATATTATAACCACTGTTTCTTAGACATTAAATCCCTAAATCTTTACTTATCTTGAAATCTTTGTTTTGATTTCATTCTAATTTGATTAGAGGAATTTCTTCAGTAATTTTTTGTCTTTCAGTGTCTGAGAATGGCTTTTGCCCACACAGATGAATAATATCTTGAATGAGTATAAAATTACTGAACGATAGTCCTCTTCTCTCAGTTGTCTATAGATATTATTCCATCATTTTTTTTTTTTTTTTG
>NW_021703779.1:92064422-92096791 GCF_005190385.1 Monodon monoceros | reverse complement strand
TAGACTGCTTCTTTCCTTGGTAAATACAAAATCAAATGAAAAGAAACCTCTTTGTCTGAAAGCTTGTAAGATTTTTCTTTTTATCTGTGGAATTTGTAAGTGCAGGGATGTTTCCTTCTATCATTTTCTTGATTATCATTTTTATACCTGTTCATTTTTTATATAACAGGTTTTCTGGATATGTCTCTATCTCTGTCTCTATCTCTTATATTTTCAGTCATAATTTCAATTTTCCTGTGCTTTTGCTCTAATATTGTGGGTTATTTCTCCAGTTCATCCTCTGGAAAACTAATTTTGTTTTCAGCAGAGATCATGTCTCTACTGAAGTTTAAAGTTGTCAATAATTTAATTTTAATCTTCAGTTACTTTTTTAAATGTCCTCTATTTAAATCTAGTACATATAAATTGTATTTATCATTAGCTTTATAATAAAATCCAATACAGTTATTAAGACTATGAAGAAAAAATGAAGTGATATTTAGAGAGAGGGACAGAATGAAAAAATAAAGATGCTGACTATTAAATGCAGACTACAAGTACAAAAGAACTTCCAGTGAGCAGGAAAAAAGAAGTTCTATGCCATAAACTGGAAGGCAAGAAGGATGTGGAACTGGTATCTGTCTCAACCTTGAACATTTAAGCCAACATGTCATTCTCATGCTTCTGCCATCCTATAGAATGAGCCATGAATGTCCAACAATTTTCCTGGCAAATATTCCGCCACTCCCCTTGCTCCAAGATATTCTTTCATTTTTTTCTGACCTGCTGTTTATTTACAACATGTAACAATCCAGTTAAGAAAATCAATGTCTTATTTATGACCCTGTTCTAGTCCTTGGAACTGGATGTTTGTGTCTTGTCTCACTAGTTCTTAACATTTTTTCTCCCTTTCAAAGACTTGGGCTTGGATTGGGCCTACTACTCTCTCTCTCTCTCCTCCTGATATGGGCAACCTGGAAGAGTATACCTGCCTTTGTAACCCCTGGGAAACCAACCTCAGACTCTGGTCTGCCAGCTAGTACCCAAGCCAGTCTACCTTATGAGTGTGAGGAATTCACGCGGGTTGAACATGATGGGTCTTTAAAGATGGATAGGATATGAGAAGAACAGAAAGATCAAAGGGCTCACCTTAGGATGAGAGTGGTGCGTGCAAGTGTGTGTGTGGGGGGATGCTGCTCAGTGAGTAGCCAGATTTACTGGAATAGAAGGTTTAATACAGAGGCAAAATCCAAGAAGGTCCTCTAATGGGAAAGGAGTGGGAGATGGAAGATGAGTCATATGGCTGGAAGGATTCCTTGGGACCAATGCTGGTGGAACAAACTTTCCCCAAGTTGTTGGAGAGTGATGTTGAAGCCAGAGCAGTATACAGAACCAAGGGTCAAGTAGGGAGCTGAGTCTAGTAAGGCAGAGAGGAGATTTGGACCAATTCATCAAAACCAAGGAGCTGAAAGAAGACACTGAGAAAGGGTCAGAGACTGGAGATGCAGGGAGGGAGATAAGAGGTTGCTGATTAAGAAAAACCAGGAATAGTCCAGAGAGATTGCTTGTCGTAGTCATGGCTAATGTTTAGGTGCCTGCTACAATATGGCACCTACAATATGGACATGCTCACTAGATGAGGGAATGGTGGGTGGGAAGAAAAAAGCCAGATTGTGTTGGGTCTTACCGTGCTGGCTTTTTTTTTTTTTTTTTTTTAGCCACACCACACCACACCACTCGGCATGTGGGATCTTAGTTCCCCAACCAAGGATCTAACCCGTGCCCCTTGTGTTGGAAGCACGGAGTCTTAACCACTGGACTACCAGGGAAGTCCCTCTGCTGGGTCTTAAAACCGTACAAAGAAATTTAGATTTGCAGCAGTGAATAATAGGAAGCTATCAATAGATTTTTGAACAGGGAGGTAGTATGATGCAAACAATGTTATTATGAACAGTAGTTTGGAAAGACTGAAGGAAGGGAGACTGAAAATGGTTTTGAAAGTCTTTAGGAGGTTCAGTTGGGAGATGCTGAGAATTTAGACTTGGGTAGGGAAAAGGAATAGAGAGTGACATATCCAGGAGACATTGTGAAGAACCATTAAATAGGATGTTTGGATAGATTGGGTGAGAAGAGAAGAAGGAGCCATCATAGGTAAACATGAGATTTTTTTAGTTTGGAGAGGCTACCATGGAGAGTGGGGAAGGTTAGGCATGTTGAATTTGAAGCAGTGACTAGATAATTCACTTGGTGGAAAATACTGTTTAGTATTAGACTGTAGGTATTTGGTCACAGAGGGCTTAGATGTCAAGCTGCATCAACATAGAAATGATCATTGAAATCATAACTGTGGATGAAGGGAGAAGAATGGAGAAGGAGGGATGTAACAGCAGATGGCTGAGCATTGGACATACATTCACATTTTGTGAAAGAGAAGAGGAAAAAGAGACATTGAAGGAGAAATAAAAGACAGGAGCAATCAGAAAAACTGAAGGACGAGATATTTAGGCAAAAGGCGGTGGTTGATGGTTTCAATTATTACAGGGGGTGTGGAGATCAATGGTCAGCCAAGGAGAGTGATAATATTTAAGGACTTTGAATTTGGCTAGAGCAGTGATTCTCAAACTTGAGCATGCAGCAGAATCACCTGGAGGTTTTGTTAAACAGATTGCTGGGTTCCACCCCAGGGTTTCCGATTCAGTATGGTCTTCAGTGGGGCCCAATAATTTGCATTTCTACCTAGTTCCCAGGTGATGCCAATGCTGCGGGCCTGGGAATCACACTTTGAGAACTATAGGGCTAGAAGAGCAATTCTCACCTTTTCGTTTGTTCATTTCTGTCCTGACACATCTGAGTGTTATGACATACTCCTCATAGCGATGGCTCACAAAGGCGGGGATTCTCACCTAGGGCTGGGAACCAGCGTATCTGGCTTTAAAAAGCGTTCCCACACTCTCTCAGATAATCTGAACACCCTTCACTTGGGGAGAATTATTGAGCTGATACATGGCATTAATAATTTCCAAAACCAAAAAACAACATTGGAACCATACCCAAACAGATCATTCTTTCATTGATGATGCAGAAGGCCCTTAAGAATCTGGTCTGCTTCAGGATGCAGCTGCACGTGGGTGGTGGTTCCTTCTGTTTTCTGGCCCTCAAGCTGAGTCTCTAGTTACCACCGGTGGGGGGAGTAGGGGAAATGGACCTTACTGTCTCTCCAGCTGGATCGCCATCCACGGGTGGATAATCCTTGAAACCCTGTCGCCCACAGTCGTTTGCAGTTAGGTACTCCTTGCTACCCCACAGTCCACAGTGAGGGTGCTGTCAATATCCATGGAGGGGAGTAAGCAGCTATTTCACTCTTTGGCTCCCTCTTCTGCTGCCACATTTGCCTTTCTCTAAAGTATACCATATACCTTGAACCCTGAAGGAGGTTTAAGCAGTTCTCAGAGCTCAGGTGATTGATCCAAAGCCATACCAAGTTGAGGATGAGGGCAGGCATTACGCCCTTAGCCTAGCTACCTCATTCCTTTACAAAGGTACAAGGCCTCACTGCCTTGGTCCTTGGGGGCATCACATGCAGAAGCTCCCCAGGCCTCCAGAGGATGGCCTTCCTTCACTGATTTGCCCCTTTCTTCATCCCCTCCTTAAGTCCTCTCCCTTTTACCCTTTTCTTCCCCCATGTCCCTACCTCCCCTTTTCCGGGAACATGCCCCACCCCTCCCTACAGAAGTGATCATGTCCCATGTCTCTGCTGCCTCCGGTGTTTGTTGCATGTCAACGACTTTCCTCCCTTGCCCAATTTCTGCTGAATTTGCAAAGGGGAGGGGTAAGCTCAAATCTACCAGATTTAATTAAATTTTTTTTTTCTTCACATGATAGTTGAACAAGTCAAGTTATATAGAGGTGTGTCAAGAAAAATATAGACCTCTTTATCCATCCCCATCACCAATCACACCCCCTAAAGTAGCCAGTGTTTGGTGTATGTCCTTTCATACCTTTCTCTACATTCCTACAAATGCGTATGTGTGCACGTGTTTGTTTTCCCCACGGTAGGTGAAATATTTAAATGAGATTTTACCCTATACGTTGCTCTGCAACTTGCCCCTCCAAACAGTATGTCAATGCATTGTCTTTTGATTGTGTGAGTGGCGGGGTTGAATGAACTCTAATGTGTGGGGAGGAAGCCTCCCACTCTAGACTGTGGATTCTACAAGGATGAATTTCCTTCTTGACAACCCATCCCCTAATCTTGTTTGCAAGACAGATTCATATTTCTCCTTTTAACGTAACGTAACGTATTTCTTGTGATCCAGTAACCGTGGCCTCATAGTGTATTCACCTGACCTCTCCCTTCCAGCTGCCTAATGGTCAGATGATTATTACAATACATCACCTTGACAGCTGCTTCCCCCCATTCCTGGCTGCCCCCAGGCTGGACTTTATATGTTGGCAGTCATCCTTGTTTTCCCTACCACATACTGTGTGCCCTTCCAATGCTCAGCTATCTTAGACAGACTCAGGATGCCCAGTTTCCGCAGCTGGACCCAATCTCCGGTCCTTGACTCCTGGCACCGCACCTGTATATCAAGTGCTTTATTTGTCTTGCTAGGTTATTCTGGGCCACCTTATGCTTCAGCTCAATTGCATATCTGTTAAGCCTGTTTCCTTCTTCACCCTGCCCCCTTTCCCGAAGCTGAGGTCAGTGGACAGCTGGGGCTCCTGTGCAAATATGAGTGAAGGGGGAGTAAAGCTGGTGGAGTCCTTCCTGGTGTCATCCGTGGGCATTGCCAGGAAAGACACATGTTGGATTCATTGCCTCCTTTGCTCAGGGCACAACATCCCCACACGTTTAATAAAGTTTTGTAACGGTGAGGTCCATTTCCCCCTGATGCAGACTGGATCAAATTCTGCACCCCCCAACTCCCACACAGGTACAGATTCTTCCTCTCCACCCCATTAGGTGCCCCTAAGGTCCCCTTAGGTCTTAAAGTGGTCCTGGTAGATAGGACACGCACTTTACAGTGTTAGATCGAAGATTTGCGGCAACTCTCTTTACTAACTTTCCCAGTTTTGGGAACTGGCATTCAGTCTTCTTTCTCTGCCTTCTTCTGTTCTGGCCCCTGCCCACTTTATCTTTCAAACTAAACACTCTCTCTCACTTCACATCACCTTTTAATTTAATTTAATTTTATTTAACATCTTTATTGGAGTACAATTGCTTTACAATGGTGTGTTGGTTTCTGCTTTATAACAAAGTGAATCAGCTATACATATACATATGTCCCCATATCCCCTCCCTCTTGCGACTCCCTCCCACCCTCACAATCCCACCCCTCTAGGTGGTCACAAAGCACCGAGCTGATCTCCCTGTGCTATGCGGCTGCTTCCCACTAGCTCTCTGTTTTACATTTGGTAGTGTATATATGTCAATGCCACTCTCTCACTTCGTCCCAGCTTACCCTTCCCCCTCCCCGTGTCCTCAAGTCCATTCTCTACATCTGCGTCTTTACTCCTGTCCTGCCCCTAGGGGGATGGACCTAGAGTCTGTCATACAGAGTGAAGTAAGTCAGAAAGAGAAAAACAAATACCGTATGCTAACACATATATAGAGAATCTAAAAGAAAAAATGGTTATTCACATCACTTCTTGATGGCCAGGTGTGGAAGCTTCTCTGATGAGCTAATTGGCTTATTCAAGTAAGAGCCCAAGTCAAGGAAAAGCTGGTGGTTTCCTACCCTCACCCCCTTCCACGAGGGCGGTGGTTCTGGTGATACTGCTCCTCCTAGGGGGCAATTTAGAGATCTGTAGGGGCGTTTTTGGTTCTCACAATGGTTGTGGGACATTATTAGCATTAAATGGATGAGGGCTGAGGACGCTTAACTTTAGTAATGCTCAGCACATTCGCACACAACAGAGCATTGTCCCATAAGACTTTCAAACGTTCTGCTGGAGAATCAAGTGGGTGCAAAACCTGATTATAATGATCGAGTCTAGGATCTAACACTATGGTAAATACAAACACAAAGGAGCTTTTAAAAGCTTTTGATATATATTGAATTTTCCAAGACTGTTACTGTAAGGCCAACTGGCCCGAGGCAGGGGAACACAATCAGATTCACAGGTTGCATCAGACCGAAACTCTCCGGACCACCCAGTTCCAGAAACTGACCTGGAGACTTTCCGGACCACCCAGTTCCAGGAACTGACCTGGGGACTTTGAACCCAGCCCAGCCTTCCCGCCTTTCAAGGGGCGGGACTAACGGTCCCCCAGGATACCCGAAAAGACCACCAAATAAGGAATACCCTGCGCCCTCCCAGATTCACCACACCCCTTTCCCTTCTTCCCCTATAAAATCTTGCCCAACCCTCGCCCGGGTGCGACTTCTCCGGCCCCTTTCTCTCGGACCAGTGAACCTCGCCCGGGAGCGCTCCCTAATAAAGCTCACTTGAAGCTTTCCTCTGTTTTGTGGTGCCGTTTGTTAAGATCCGACCTTACAGTTAACTACTACACAAATTGAGAGAAAACTGTGCTTTTTTTCTTTGGAACTTTGTGAAGAATTATTTACCATTTTGGAAAACCACAACACTGATCAGTCATGATATTTGAGTTGACAGTACCACAAATCTTTATCAGTTTGGTGTTGTGGTCATTGTTGCTTCAACATAAAGGTGTAAACAACTGAATACTTCAATATTTCCTTTGTGAAATCATAACCAAGTATGTACATACTGAAATACGAATTATTCCTCACACGTAATTTTCCTCTATCTCTTTAAGTATACTACTTGTGTATTAAAATATACATATATGTGTATTAAAATTCATAACATATAATAAATACCCATTAATTCACCATCCAACTAAAAATTGAACATTATTAATAATTAATATCTATATATACCATCCCACTCTTTCCCTAGACCCAGAGATAACCAGTATCCTGAATTCTATGTTTTCCTTACTCTTGCTTTAGAGAATAGTTTTATTACATATTTATGCATGCCTAAAGAATTGTTTTAGGTATATAAATCACATCCTCCTGTATATAGTCTTTTTCTTGGACTTTCTTTTGTCCTGAACATAATGCTACTAAAATCCGTCTGTATTATTTAGTGTAACTATTTCATTCACTTCTTCCTCAATAATTTGTAGTGCCAACTCTCATATATATCACAGTTCCATTTATGTGTGGGTCTATTTTTGAACTCCCATTTAGTTCCATTGGTCAATTGGAACAGTAGCATATTGTCTTAATTACTATAGCTTTTTAGTAGGTCTCAATATTTGTCCAAGCGAATCTCCCCACCTTATTCTGCTTCTCTAGAAGTTGTCTTGGCTATTTTTGGTACTTTGTTATACAAATTTTTTTTTTACATCTTTATTGGAGTATAATTGCTTTACAGTGGTGTGTTAGTTTCTGCTTTATAACAAAGTGAATCAGTTATACATATGCATATGTTCCCATATCTCTTCCCTCTGGCGTTTCCTTCCCTCCCACCCTCCCTATCCCACCCCTCCAGGCCGTCACAAAGCACCGAGCTGATCTCCCTGTGCTATGCGGCTGCTTCCCACTAGCTATCTACCTTACGTTTGGTAGTGTATATATGTCCATGCCTCTCTCTCGCTTGAGAATCAGTTGCCAAATTCAGTGAAAAATTCTGTTGGAATTTTGATTGGAATTTCATTGAATCTAGAGATTAATTTGGGAGGAATTGTTATCTTTATGATTATTGAGTGTGACTAGTTATGAACATGGTACATATCTTTGTTTATTTAGAGCTTCTTTCATGTCTTTCTATAAAGTTGTATAATATTCTTGATTAGGTCTTGCAATCTTTTGTTAAACTTAATTCCATGTGCCTTATGGTTTTCATTGCTATTGTAAATGGTGGTTTTTATTAGAAAAACTTCTAACCCTTTGTTGCTAATATAGAGATGCAGATCATTTTTGAATATTGATCTTATAGTAGGTCACTTTGCTAAATCTCTTATCATTTATAATCACTTGTAGATTTGTAAGAAGATGCTTGTATTCATCTACAAATAATGATGTCTTAGTTTCTTCCTTTTTAGAAAGGAGGAAAATACACTGTTAATTTTCATACACTGTTAATTCCATACGCTGTTAATTTGTTTTTCTTGTTTCACTTCACAGACTTAGTCCTCCAGTACAGTATTGAATAGAAGCAGTGACGGGGGCATCAGGGCCAAGCTCTGTTGGTTGTTAGTAAAAGTCTAACAACTGACTCTTTAGGGGAAGAAAAGCACTGGTTTGTTGCATTTTCCAGGTTTTATGATGTAAATACTCCTGCCACGGTTGATTTCAAGTTACCGAAGTGACGTCACTGAACACGGAGTTAGGAGGAGATGTGCACAATTGGCTCTCCTGAGCCAAACTGACGTTATCACTGGATCTAGCTCTTCTCACACTGCTGGGTCCTTGGGCTGACTTGGTGGGACAAGCAATGGGGTTTATGGTAGATGATGCCAGAGAAGGAAAGCTCAGGATTTGTATGGAGGTTTAAAAAGTTTCCGGGGAAGAGGATTGAATTATGGAGAGTAAAAGACAGCCTCTGGCTGCTCAGGGTGGAAAATGCTGAGAAAGGCATGGTAAGTTCTTGACCCTCTTACAGAGAGAGGAGAAACATGTGAAAAGGTTAAAAAAAAAAAAAAAAAAAAAAAAAAAAAAAAGGTTAGAGAACTATTACCATTTTTCTGTGGAGATATGGAGAGGGGGACTGTGGGATGGAATCATGTGAGCAGGTGAGGATCAAAAAAGTGCCAGGGAACAGAGTACAGCCAGGGGTCTGCCAGCCAACCTGGGGCTCATGAAGAGGTCTTGGAGTACGTGCTTCCCTCCATTTTTCTGTTTTTGTCATCAAATTGGGAAGGTAGAGAGGGATGTGGAGTGTGGGAAGGGGAAACGCTGAAAATTTTGAGAGAAAAAAAAGGTAGGATCGCGAGAACTTTGAGCGCTGCACCCATTCCTAGTAGGCCAGGCAGGACTAATGGTAGAGTGGCACTTTAAGGTGTTGGCAGCTGCATGGAAGAGAAATAGATTCACTAAAAAAATGATGCAGGTGAACTTGTTTACAGAACAGAAACAGACTCACAGACTTAGAGGGTGGGCTTGTGGTTGATAAGGGGGAAAGGTGGGGTGGGGGAGGGATAAATTAGGAGTTTGGGATTAACATATACACATTACTATATGTAAAATAGATAATTAACAAGGACCTACAGTATAGCACAGGGAACTCTACTCAACACTGTAATAACCTATATGGGAAAAGAATCTGAAAAAGAATAGATACAGTATATGAATATAACTAAATCACTTTGCTGTCCACCTGAAACTAACGTAACAGTGTGAATCAACTATGCTCCAATATAAAATTAAAAAATTAGAAAAAGAATTAGATTCAGAAAAATCTTCGTGAGATTTGGAAAGCCAGGAGGTAATGCCTGGAAGCTCATCATTTTGCCATCTCCCCTGTGCACTGCCCACCCCCCCGCCCCCGGCAAAGAAGTAAGGAGAAGTATATGCTAGCAAATTGCATGTAGCAGGAGAGGGAATGCTTCCCTAAAGCTGGAAAAATATTAATGAATGTTTAGAGTGGTCTGGGAATAAATAGGCTTGGGGCTCTCAGGCTGGAGCTAGCTGGGTTCCAAGAAATGATCGGCTCAATTATTCAGGTGCAGTCCAACTTCTTCCCACCAGATTTCTCACCTTGCAACTTCAGTCTTTCTCCATAAGGCTAATGGGACTACAGGTGAAGATGCTTCCTCCAGACCAATTAAATCAGAATCTTCGAGAGGGGGCCTGCCACTGACATATTTTAAAAGCTCTATGGATGATACCAATGTGCAGCCAGGGTTGAGAACTACTGATGCAGTGAAATGGTGGAAAGTTTATGCCAAGGTGAACTATTATAGAGTGAGTCTCAAATAGCTATTATATTTTGGTTGTTTTATGAAGAGTATCTGGCTCATGGTCACTTAGAAGACCAGACAGGGTTAGGTCTTGTAGTCTGGGTGCAGAGCTTCCCATACCTAGCATAAATTGTGTGGAGCCTGGAGTTCCTGAAGATCAGGGGAGAAGGCAAAGATAGGGAGTATGGGACACGGGGAGGTGGGGCATCAGTGAAGTGGTGGGTACTGATGTATTCAGACCCAGCAGGTCTGATTTTAATACACGAGTTCATTGGAACCAACTCTCGTCTCTTTCAGGTATGGACTAGGTATGGTTTAGCAACTGACCAGGGGCAGTATCTTCTAGTCTCTTCACTCCTGCCAAGGGTGCTAAGGCAACCGTCACATAGAAAGCAGGACATACCAGAGGAAAGTCTCTGACAAATCTCATCAAAGGCTACGTGGAGAAAGGAGCCCAGGAACAAAGCTGAGAGAATTATAAATGTGGAGATTCCTCTATTGTGTTAAGGACTGAAAAGAGGTTGAAAGGGAAGCAAAGCACTTAGGGGAAAAATTAGTTTGTCATAAGTGAGATATGCGATGTGTGCAAAGAGAGTAGCCCTGGACAACATCCCAGATCATTTGATATTTTAGGGAACGTTCTAGGATGCTGACCGTCATACATCAGAAACATATTAGAGAACTTTTTATTAATGCTTTATATCTGTATGTATTAATTAAGGATCTCAGCCTCCAGCTATGATGGAACATTTTGTTGCAGAACAACACATGCGAAGAACTTGGAAAAGCCATCTATTTGAAGACATAAAGAGCTGCCAGAAAGGCAGAACTTGAGAATCTGAGATCTTGGAGAGAAGGAGACCACAGGGAGGTAAGCCACTGCTTTAACTCTTAGGGAGTTTGTTGACTCAGTGCGGGCAAGAAATTTAGAATCTGGACCTTGTTCTCTGTCAAAAAGCAGAAAAAAGCAGCGGAGATTTCAGAAACCTCATGGAGCTGAGGAGATAAAAATTGATTTGGAGCTGCCAAGGGACCAATATCCCAGACTGAGGTGAAGCACACCTTAGCCTGTCACTCAGTGCTTTTTTTTTTTTTTTTTTTTTTTTTTTTGGTACGCGGGCCTCTCACTGTTGTGGCCTCTCCCGTTGCGGAGCACAGGCTCCAGACGCGTAGGCTCAGCGGCCATGGTTCACGGACCCAGCCGCTCCGCGGCATGTGGGATCTTCCCGGACCGGGGCACGAACCCGTGTCCCCTGCATCGGCAGGCGGACTCTCAACCACTGCGCCACCGGGGAAGCCCCACTCAGTGCTTTTCTGACTCAAGATATTTGCCAAATTCCTGAGCTGCAGAGGCCAAGAAGCTAAGGAATTAAGTAGAAAGCCACTGAAATGTAGACTGGAGTTTTCAGAAGTTCCATTATACTGAAGTGGAAACCATTTAAGTTCAGTACTTGCCAAGGAGGGAGAGCCATAGTAGACCCTTCAAGCTCTTAGTTACTAAAGGGCTACACCATACAAATGAGAGGGAACCAGGGGAAGACTGAGCCTTGCAAACACTGAGACTCAGCCTCAAGTCAGCCTAGTCCCTGATTGAGTTAACGTGAGTTTTGTCCTCTCACAGTGACTATTAGAGGAGAGGGTGACCCTCTCTAGAGAAAGATAGTATAATTATGTATACAACTTTTCATATACAATTTCCAGGATTTGAATAAGAAATCAGCAGGTATACTGAGAAACAGGACCAAAAGGAAAAAAAAGACAATAGAAACAGACCCAGTGACCCAGACATGGGAGTTGTCTGACATGGACTTTGAAATAAGTGTGATTACTATGTCTAAGAAGACAGGTGACAATGTGGAGAGCATCACCAGAGAACTAGGATCCACAAAGAAGAATCACCTGGCTATTCTAGAACTAAAAAATACAATATATAAAAACAAGGAATCAATTGATGGGTTAATAGCAGATTGGACACAGAGGAGATGAATGAACTTGAGGATCAGATCAGTTGAAGTACTCAGGCTGAAATTTGGAAAGCAGAAAAAAAAGGATTGAAAAATATAGAACATGGTGAAGAAGTGTAACACATGTGTAGTTGAAGTCCCAGGACGGGGTGGGGGGAGAGGAACTGATGCAAAAGCAATATCTGAAGAGATAATGATTGAGAATTTTTCAAAACTGTTTAAAGATATAAAACCACAGACTCAAGAGCACTACAAACACCAAGTATACATAGAAAGCCACACTTAGATACATCATATTCAAATTTCTGAAAACTAAACTAAAGAGAAAATCTTAAAACCAGCCAGTGGGGGGAAAAAAAGACATCATGTTCAAAGGAGCAATAAATCATTAACTGACTTCTCAACAGAAATAATGAAAGCCAGAAGACAAAGTGCTGGCTGTAGTATTGAAAGAAAATAACTGCAAATCTTGACTTCTATACATGGTAAAAATATATTCGAAAATGAAGGCAAAATGAAGACTTTTCCAAACAAACAAAACCCGAGAGAACTTGTTGCAAGCAGAGCCACACTAAAAGAAATAAAAGCCATTCTTTGGTAGAAGCAAAATGATCCCAAATGAAACCATAGGAATGAAGGAAGGAAGGAATAGCCATGGAAAGGATAAATCTAAATAAACAGCAACTTATCAAACAATAAAAATAATATCTTATAGAATTCAAAATAATATGTAGAAATAATTTAAGTACATGATGACAATAACAAAGTCAGAGGAATGGGAAATGGAGGTAAAATGTTCTAATAATACCCAGCTTCCATCTCATAATCTAAGATGGCTTCTCCAGCTCTTACCATCATATCCATATGTTCCTTCCCTTTAAAGGTATTTCTCAGAAGCTTACAGTATCACCTCTGCTTTTACTCCAGTCACATGACCTCAACGTAGCTGCAAGGGAAGTTGGGAAATGTAGTTTTCAGCTGGGAAGCCAAGTACCTAGCTAAAACTTGAGGTTTCTGTTATTTAAAGAAGTGAAGAGTATATATTGGGGATCAACTATCAGTTTCTGCCACGTTACACTGGGGTCTGTGTACAACTGATTTGCAGAGGCGTAAAGGTTTCAGGTTGTGGGCAGACTGCAAGCAAGCATGTATGATGCCAGTGGATCAACTAGTTAATGACTATTTTAGACTTTTTTGGATTCTAATATGCCCTTTATATTACACACAGATACTATCTTGGAAAGACTATGATAACAGTGTCAGCCATGAATTAATCCTAAACTGATCATT
Organism: Monodon monoceros; assembly: GCF_005190385.1. Lineage (NCBI taxonomy): Eukaryota > Metazoa > Chordata > Mammalia > Artiodactyla > Monodontidae > Monodon > Monodon monoceros. The sequence goes on along the minus strand of NW_021703779.1, from coordinate 92,083,624 downwards.
GTTCCATTGGATGGGGATGGAGGATTGGCACAGAGATCAGTGGGTAGTGTTAGAGCAATAGTCAGTAGGTGGGAGGAAAAGAAGGAGCCTTGCTGGTGGGGAAGATATGTGTTTACTCCTCAGACGTAAGAGTTCTTCTTGTGGGAATGAGAAGAACTATCACTAATGGATGGTCCATTTGTAGGGTACTATACTGTCCCTTAGATGGACAATGGAAGTAGATACTATAGCCTAAGAAAGAAAGCCCCGGAGTGCCGAGGGAAGTGTTTTGGGGGATGGAGAAATGCTAGAACTAATTAAGGGGTTGCTGTTTGAACCAAAATGATCAAGAATATCCAAGAAAAAGTTGACAAGTAGACTGGATGCAATCGGTGGAAAATGTTGCTCACCAAGGAGCCCATTCAGGAGGGATCCAGAGGATCCTAGGCAACACACTGGTGGAATCCCTACTCCTCATACTAGCAAGAGAGATGACACCAGCTTCACTCACTATTTCTTTCCATTCAGGGGGAAGCCCAAATTGCTTTGTTTCAGAAGGAGCTAGATGTGAGATGAGGGCCTCACGTGTAGGCAGCTACCTTGAAAGGTAGGTTCTAAGCTGCAGATTGCGATGGCCCTGGCAGTCCAACATAACACCGGGAGCCAGAAAAAGCACTCTGACACATCCCTCCTCTGAGTCAAGGAGAACAGGGCCAATTACTTGCTTAAATGAAGAGAACCAGACAGTGGGGGGAATAAGGAAAACAGGGAGAAAAGAAAAATATAAGTTCCTATCTCAAAAAAATTTATCCTTCTACAGAGCTTAAAGAGGGAGGTATAAATGGAACTGACCACCCTAAACACAAGAGACAACTTCAGGATGAAATGAGAGGGAAGGGGGGTACAAAATGAAGACAAGTGGGAAATAAAAAAGAGGGACTTCTAGGGGCCATGTGCTGTGAACATGGTGCTGGCCAGAAGGCAGCTTAATGAAAGCACCGAAGTAAAGTATCTCATCATCCTCTGGGATCTGAGGGTATTCAAGCCTCTGAGAAAGAGCACAATCTTCACAGTCATGAATTGAGCACTCTGGCAGGAGTGTTGTTATGGAGTGCAACAGTAGAGTTACATGAGGAAACACATATGTAACCACAAAGTGTAATATTTCTTGTCAAGAAAGAAACAGGGTGGTATGATCGTGAATACTGAGGGGGCATACTTTAGCCGGAGTGGTCAGCGAAGTCCTCTCTGAGGAGATGCCAATTTTAGCTAAGCTCTGAACTTTGAGAAGTCAACCCTTTCAGATTGCGGGCTGAAGGGTATAGGAAGAGGGTGGAGAAGATGCAAAGGCCCTGAGGAAGGAATGAGCTTGGCATATTCAAGGAAGGGCAATAAGGCCAGCAGCTGTAGCAGAGTAAAAGGGAGAGTGGTAGGAGGATAATTACGGAAAGACAGGTAGGAGCCAGATCTTGCAGGGCCTTGCAGGCCATGGCAAAGAATTTGGATTTTATTATAAGTGCAACAGGAAGTCACCCCTCCACCAGTGGTTTTGTGGGGGAAGTAATATAATCTGATTTTCTGTTCCAGAAGATCACTCTGGCTGCTGTGTGTAGAATGGGCTCTAGTGAGGCAAGAGTAGAAGCAAGAATACCACTCTAGAAGATACTGAAACAGGTCAGGCAAGAGATGGTGGCAGGGTGGCTTGGTCTAGGGTGAAGGCTGTGGAAACTGAGTAAAGTACAGTTGATTCCCATTATTCATAATAGTTATGTTCTATAAAGTTGCTATGAACACTGCATTAATAAAGATTGAACTCCTGCTCCTAAAGGAAATGCAGGGTTAGGTTCCGGCAAGCCTTTGGTCATAACATTTTTGTCAACTGTTGAATACATAACTTTGTGTGTGTTTTGTTTAAAGAGACCTTGTTTAACATATATTATATTATTGGTTCATTCACATTGAACTCATGGCCAACAGCACATGAGTTATAGCTCATGGCAGAACAAAGCTTACATAACACTATTTTCTCCGAAAGGCACATCACAGCCTTCTTGCACTTAGCAACACTAGAAAGCACTTCAGCACTACACTTGGGGGCCAGTTCAAACAGGAATTATCAGCAAAAAGCACAAAAATGTGAAAATGTGGCACTAAAATAGACCATGAAAAGGACATTTGTCTACAGAATAAGAACTAAATAAAGGAAGGCAGAGCATTGCCTTGTTTGACCTCAGCTGAGAATGTACACATTGATTGAATTACATTTTCACCATTCTATGCTAGTATTTTTAAAAATATTTTATTTATTTTAGTTATTTATTTTTTTGGCTGCGTCAGATCTCAGTTGAGGCGTGTAGGATCTTTCCTTGTGGCACATGCTCTTCGTTGTGGTGCGCAGGCTTCTCTCTAGTTGTGGCATGCGGGTTTTCTCTCTCTAGTTGTGGTGCATGGGTTCTGTAGTTTGTGGCACATGGGCTCTCTCGTTGAGGCACACGAGCTCAGTAGTTGTGGCGAGCGGGTTTAGTTGCCCTGCGGCATGTGGGATCTTAGCCCCCTGACCAGGGATCGAACCTGCGCCCCCTGCGTTGGAAGGCAGATTCTTTACTACTGGACCACCAGGGAAGACCCTGTTCTATGCTAGTATTAAGTTGGGGGTTACAAATGCATTTTAGCAAGTAGGCAAATCCACAAATATGAAATCTGTGAATAGTGAGGATCAGCTACATATGTTTTTGAGATACATTCTATAGAGCAGTGGTCCCCAGCCTTTTTGGTTCCAGGGACCGGTTTTGTGGAAGACAATTTTTCCACAGACCGGAGGCGGGGGATGGTTTTGGAATTATTCAAGCACATTACATCTATCGTGCACTTTATTTCTATTATTATTACATTGTAATATATAATGAAATAATTATACTACTCACCATAATGCAGAATCAGTGGGAGTCCTGAACTTGTTTTCCTGCAACTAGATGGTCCCATCTGGAGGTGATACGAGCCAGTGAGACCTGAAGTGTGTTGCTTATGTCCAGTCTACTCTGTAAGATGCAGCTTAATTGTCACTTGCCACTCACTGATAGGGTTTTGATATGAATCTGCAAACAATTGATTTATTATAGTCTCTGTGCAGTCAAACCTCTCTGATAATGATAATCTGTATTTGCAGCCGGTCCCCAGTGCTAGCATCACCGCCTCAGCTGCACCGCAGATCATCAGGCATTAGATTCTCATAAGGAGTGTGCAACCTAGATCCCTCGCATGTGCAGTTCACAGTAGGGTTTGAGCTCCTATGAGAATCTAATGCCGCCACTGATCTGACAGGAGGTGGAGCTTAGGTGGTAATGGGAGCGATGGGGAGTGGCCGTAAATACAGATGAAGCTTCACTCACTCACCCACCGCTTACCTCCTGCTGTGTGGCCCAGTTCCTAACAGGCCACTGACCGGTATCTGTCTGTGGCCCGGGGGTTGGGGACACTTGTTATAGAGGGAAACTGACGGGACTTCATGGTGGATTGAATGTAGGAAGTGAGAGTGGTGTCAAGGTGGACTCCTAGGTTTCTGAATGAGCAACTAAGTCAACAGTGGTACCATGCACAGGGGAGGGGCAGGTTTGTAAGGAGATGGTGAGTTCAATTTTGAACATGATAAGTTAGATATGGAGATTATCCATCCAAGAAGGGATGCCAATCAGACAATTCAATATATGAGACTGGAGCTCAGAGGACAGGTGTAAGGGAAAGACAGGTACTTGGGAGTGGACAGCATATATTATGCTAATGAAACGTCTGCCTTTCCTCTGTCCAGAGTTGTATTCCAAAGCTTTTCAGCATTGTCGGAGAATGAAGGAAAACTGGTGCCTTTGCTTCCTAATCATTTGGCTTCTAACCTAACTTCAGAAAAAAGTGGTGGTGGGTGAAGATAGCTCACTTCTCCCCAGGGCACAGATTGGCAGGAAGATCCATTATGGGAATCATGAACTCAGTGCTTGCTGCCCAGTTATGTCTTTGATCCTTACATGCATTCTCCTAAAATAGGAATACAAAAATAGATCTCCACCTTACAGCATATACCTAGTGAAAAAGGTTCAAAAAAATCAGATGAATCTAAACTTCATAAAAGCCCAAGGAAAACAGATATCTATTATTATTACATTGTATATTGCAATGTAATTTACATTGTATATTACATTGCTATGTAAGCACTTGAAGAAAATATGAGAGGCTACATTTATAATTTGGGGGTAGGGAAAACTGTCTGTTTTCCCTACCCCCAAATTAAGCTTACTATGAACATCAGAAGTTAAAAAAGAAAAGAGTACCATGTTTGACCAGATAAAAAACATAAAACGTCCACATGGCCAAAGGTATAAACAAAGTAAAAAGGTAAGTGACAGAAAGGAGAAAACATTTGTCACGCATGTAACAAAGGGTTGATATCCACTTTCTCTAAAGGACTCCTATAAAAATCAACAAGAAAAAGAAAAAAATTTCAGTGGAAAAACAGGCAAAGGACACGAAGTGGCAGTTCACAGATCAAGCACTATAAATTGTCATACTCACTAATGCTTAACCTTGACTGTTCATTTATTGAACAAATGTTTAGTGAGAAGCTACTACATGCCAAGTGCTGTAATAGCTTCTGGGGATTCAGCAGCGAGCAAAATATACAAAGTCTTTGCCTTATTGGAACTTACATTCCAATGAGTGGAGTCAAAGAGTAAAAACTGAGATATATAATGTATCAGTGGTGAAAAATGTCCTGAAACAAAATTAAGTGGTGAAGGGTGATAGAGAGTGATGTGGGAAGTGCTTTTTTAGAAAGGATGGTGTGATGGTTGATTTTATATGTCAACTTTACTAGGCCATGTGGTGCCCTTATATTTAATCAAACATTATTCTGGGTGTGTATGTGAAGGTCTTTTGGATGAGATTAACATTTGAACTGGTAGACTAGTAGACCAGATTGCCCTCCCTAATGTAGGTGGGCATCATCCAATCAGTTGAAGGCCTGAATAAGACAAAAACGTTGAGTGAGAGGGAACTCCTCCTGCCTGACTGTTTGAGCTGGACATTTGTCTTTTCCTGCATTTGAACTCAAACTGAAATGTTGGCTCTTCTTGGGTCTTGAACCTTCTGGCCTTTGGACTGGAACTATACCATTGGCTCTCCTGGGGCTCTAGCTTGCCTACTGCAGACCTTGGGGCTTCTCAGCCTCCATAATTGTGTAAGCCAATTCCTTATGTTCTCTCGATAGATAAATAGATAAATGGATAGGTAGATAAATAGATGGATAGACAGATACTAACAATGCTATCTGGGCCATACACTCCCAATCCCCAGCCTTCCCCTCCCCATCCACCATCTCCCTGCCTCTGCATTCTAGGCCTGGGAAGCCTAAGTATCTCTCCATCTCCTCTTCAACTCCAATCCTCACAAGGCCAAATATGATTGGCCAGGACCCCAAGCCTTCTGCCCAAGTGGCTGTGGAGCCTCTCCCACAGGCTGGGTGTGGGGCTTTACACTGAGTCCTCCTCTCCTTCTTTTTCCCCCTTGCCTGTGGAAGTTTCCATGGCAACGGTCAAGCAGGCTACTGGAATATCTGCCTGAGAAGCCACCAGACACTCACCCTCAAGATTGATCAGTGCTTCAATTCGGCAAAGGACAGGCAACAAAACTCCCTGGGTCAGTTTGCGCTCTCTAAGAAGCAGGTGCTGAGAGGGTGTTAGGAATAAAAGAGGTTTATTGGGGGTTAACACTTGTGAAAGATATAGAGGGATGAAACAGCGTTGGGCAGGGAAGTCTCCAGACATTGATATGTATCTGACACTCGTGAGAGGAAAGAAGGAAAAAAGCAGAGTTGGGCAGGCCTGTGATGTGGATCTGAAAGTCTTGGCCAATCTAGGGGAGAGCTGCAGAGGAAAGATAGTCCATTAGGGAAGTTCTGCAAAGGGTTGAAATGGCCAGGCTTGAGCGTCCTCGCTGTGTTCGGTCATTGGCTAGAGGCTGCCCCAGAAGAGCATGGCCTCAGCTCAAATACTGCAGCAGATCCTGCAGGCACTGCAGCTGGGGTCTGTCAGGTAACTGTCTTCCTCACAGCTGAAAGGCAAATCTTTCTTTTTTTAAAAAATAAATTTATTTATTATTATTATTATTTTATTTTTGGCCGCGTTGTGTCTTTGTTGCTGCGCGTGGCCTTTCTCTAGTAGCAGCAAGCGGGGGCTACTCTTCATTGCGGGGCGTGGGCTTCTCATTGCAGTGGCTTCTCTTGTTGCAGAGCACTGGCTCTAGGTGCGGGGGCGTCAGTAGTTGTGGCTCACGGGCTCAGTAGTTGTGGCTCACGGGCTCTAGAGCGCAGGCTCAATAGTTGTGGCGCACAGGCTTAGTTGCTCCACGGTATGTGGGATCTTCCCGGACCAGGGCTCGAACCCACGTCCCCTGCATTGGCAGGCGGGTTCTAAACCACTGCGCCACCAGGGAAATCCTGGGAAATTCTTTCTTGAAGGGTGAATTGAGCCATGTCCCTAGCTGCCACAACCTCTAACCTTTTCTAACCACCAAGAAAACAGCCAGCATGGTCCTATCTAGACAGATCACCCTAGATAATTTGAGGTAACACCTTGTGACACTTCCAAGACAGGGTTTGCAACCTGGACTGGTTTCCTTTACCTTACAAGGAGTGGGGGTGAAAGGGGGTCCCATCTTGTACTGCTGTATTTTCCCCTCCAGATATTAGCCCAAGCTTCACCCTCAATTGAGATATATATAGTGAACATGCTTCTCCATGTTTACCTTTGGCTCTAGGAGCTTTCCATCCAGGGAGGTAAGGAATAAGATGTTGACAAGATGTATGATGAGTGGGCCATATATACACCGAGTGCATGGGCAGCTAAGTCTCCCTCAGGCTTGGCTCTGAGAATGTACAACACAGCAATTATAGCAATCGCTACCGTTGGTGAAGTGCCTGTAATTCTGATATCATGATGGTTAAGATCATAAAGGCCTGGTTGTGAATCTGTCTTTGTCAATGAGTGGCCTTGGACAAGTGACTATCTCTCCAAGCTTCAATTTCCTCATTTGCGAAATGGTCATGACAATAATACTTATCTCATAAGGCTAATTTGAGGTCAAATGAGATAATAATGCATGTGAGGTGCTCAGCATAGCTGGACAGATGTAAGTGCTTAATGATGGTCAGCTATATTATTACTGTGTACCAGGCACGGTACAGCTGTATCTAATTCAGGTCTCACAATAACCTTGCAATGTAAGTATTATTATCTCCCTTTTATAGATGAGGAAGTGGAGGCTCTGGTGGAGGATTAGACACTTGCTGAAGGATCACACAACTAGCAATTGGCAAGTCTGTAATTCACCTCCAGGTCTCTTTGACTCTAGAGTCCAGACCCATTAGCTCACACCAAACTACCTTCTAGAGTTTTCTTTGGCTACTGCCAAAGGGCCTCTGCGGTCTCATAAGCAGCATGGGGCAGAAATGGGGTTTGGGAGTGTTCTCAGCTCACTGACAACTAGGTGAGAGAGCAGTAGTGGAATGAAAACCATTTATCACAGTGAACAGGAGTCAAAAAAACATATAATCAGTAGGCTATTTGGGTGGTTGTATGCTGGGCTAATTTATATTCCATGATAAATGATATATATCAGTTCGCCTTCTGCAAAGTATAGTTTGAGGGGCACCAAAAGTCCCTTTGATCTTCAAATCAAACTTCTCCCATCCCTCACACACAAAATATATGTCTGAAGAGTCAAGATTAGTAAGCCATTCCTTTGAGTTATGGTATTGTTCCAGCTGCTTCCAGACAAAATACAACCCCAAGAGACAAAAGCCAAACATCTCCATGGTGAGTTTATAAGTTAACCAACTTAACTTGAAAGCGGAGGGTGGAGACTGAGAGAATGGTTCTTAGGGCAAGTAGTTTGGATGGGATGGGAAGGGGGATTTGAGGGGATGGCAGGATAGGGCCAGAGTTTGAAACTGCGGGGATCTTGGGAAGCATAACAACGTAGGGCCCCAGAAGGTTGGGAGAAAGGGGCACATGGAAGAAGGAGGCCCCCATTAGTAGTTTTGCCACTGGTCTCCCAGGGATTTGTAAGTATATATGTGTGTGTGTGTGTGTGTGTGTGTGTGTGTGTGTGTGTGTGTATATATATATATATACACACACACACACACACACACACATACATATGTATATATGTATATTTTAGCTGCAGTTCTCATTCTATGATGTAAGGGCTTCCTTAACTGCCGTGCAGTGATTATAAATTTCCTATCCAAGGGAGGCTAAATTTTCTGGTTTCTCTCTCCCACTTCCTCCCCTTTTATTTTCAGTTGTTTGGAAGGCAAAATTATCCAACTGCCCCTCCGCCTCCCCCCAGCTAATTTCTCTTCTGGTCCCTTCTCCCAGGCTTGCCTTTTGCACAAGCCACATCCAGAGCCAGTGAATGAGATTGGACCTGGACCACTGGGAATCCTGGGTGCCACTGATGGACAGATGAGCTTATTAGAGAAATCGTTCCCAAAGGCACTTTCAGAATTGACACAAAATGGTGAGGAAAAGAGCAGGCTGGCCACGTCAGGCAGCTCGGGGCTCCAAGGTGGACTGCAGCACCTGCACTTGGTAAATGTTGCAGACTCCTGTTGCTGATATCTTGCCCTTGAGTAAGAGAACTGGAATCAATAATGTTCAGGCCCATTTTTTTTTCCCTTTACAGAAAGACCTCTCAAAAATACATCTGTGAATTGCTATCTTTTTTTTTTAAAATGCCCTGAATCTCCTTTTACAGTTGTTTTTTTTTTTTAAAGCCATCTCTATCTGTATCAATCTAATCTTAGGCTTTTTGTGGCGCTGGTTAAGTCCTGCAAAGGCAGTGGCAAGATTTAAAATGAGTGTCTGGTTGTGGACAGCAGTCTGGATCAATTGATTTTAACCTAAAAGAAACAGAATTTGGGGAGAGGGAGAAGCCAATAGCCAAGCAAAAAAAAAAAAAAAGAAAAAAGAAAAAAGAACCATTGTATTTGTATAGTGCTTAGCACTTTTCAAAATATTCTCCCATTTGTTGTCTTATTTGATCCTCACAACCTCCTGGTGGGCCAGATTGGGCAAATCTCCATTCAACAGCAGAAGACAGAGGCCCAGAGTGCGTGACTCACCTAGGGTCACAAAGCAACATCAGGGACACAACAGCCTTAGAATACAGGTCTCCTTTGGGACCGGGACCAGGATTTACACCTTAGAGCCCACCATAGTTTTGTTTTTTCTTTTTTTGGCCACGCTGTGCAGCTTGCTGAAGCTTAGTTCCCCGACCAGGGATTGAACCCACGCCCTCGGCAGTGAAAGCTCGGAGTCCTAACCACTGGACCGCCAGGGGATTCCCAACCGGGAGGGTTGAATGCAGATGTCTGGGGTGTCCAAGGAGGGAGGGAAAGAGAAAAAACATATGAAATTCACTTAAAATAGGCTAAAATACAGTGCACGTGGTATGAAACCATGTTCAAAAATGGTTCTGCTGGAATGCCTTCTCAGTTCTCTGCTTCCACATCTGAAACAGGGCAGCCTCCTTCCTGTTTCAACTTCATTGCCACACGTCCTATTCCCAGATTCTGCCTAAAGACTAGCCTAAACAGTTGCTTTCTTAGCTTTGAACTTTGGGTACAAGATAAGGAATGGGAGGAAAACAGGGCTGCCCTTCATGGTCCTCCACAAATACAACATACCTGAGAGGAAGTTTTTGATCTTTTCTAAGCCAAGGTGACATCACTGACACGACACTGCTTTTCAGAAGCTGACCCTACCCGCCCCACCCACTAGAAAGTGGTGGTGAAAATATTATGCTTCCTCTATTTTCATGCTTTCCAAACTGCTGGTACAATCTATTAGGAAGTTGTAAAAATCAATTCGGCAGGCTATGAACAGCATTTTTAAAAATTAATAAAATGAAGTAGAAAATGGTAGAAACACATTGCAAGTAGTAAGCATGAGTTTTATATACTGGATTGTGACATTTTATGCTTCTTACTGTGGGTTAGAGCAAAACTTTGAAAACCACGGATCTAGAGGGTATATATACTTCAACCCCAGAGGTAGTCTGTATCCTAAGATCCTCCATCTGACACATCATTCCAACAATATTCTACAGTTCCCTTTTAGTGCTCCTCTAGGAAGCAAGACTGATGTATAGAGCCCACTGATAGTCACCGAGCAATTTTTTGTATAGAAAGATGCATTTGACAAAGAAGGGCAAATATTTAATACAGCAGAGTTTGGTAGCAAGTGTTTTTTTTTTGTTTTGCTTTGTTTTTGGTAGCAAGTGTTTTGATGAAATATTTTTATTGTAGAGACAACTGTTAAATAAAAAAGCTAAATATGCCCTACCATCTCCCCCTAAATATGTAAGATTATGTTAAAGCACATCCATGCTTATCTTTTCTATCCTATATTAAATCAAATTATAACAAAAATCAGCAAATGAAGTCCCCTGCTAACAAATTTCCTACATTAGTAATTTCGGGCAAGTCAATCCAGCAACGTTCCAGAATAAAAGAACTCAGGGTACCTTCTTGGCTTTATTTGACTTCTTGCTCCTTGACCAAACACTGCATTTACCCTTTAACCTCATTGGGAGTATCTTTTTAGACACACTACATACATTACTAGGAAATTTCCAAAAACTAGGAAAATGCTGATTCCAATTCACCAAAGCACTTACATGCTTAAATAAGGTCTGCAGCTCTTCCAGCCTTATGAGCTACACATGAAATGCAAATAACTTGGTGACAGAGTTTGTCATGAGTCATTAGCCTCTTAAGCTTAGTCTTTTCCTTCCACTAATGCCTACAAATTTACACGGAAGTAGATTCCTAACCATTTTTATACGTGCCTCACTGAAGAGATGAAATACAGGAGCTGATTTTAAAGGCTGTTGCCTCTTCTCACTCCTCAAGTGTCTGTTGACATATTTTTAATGTAGAATTAAAGTTAATGGGACCATTTTTTTTTCTGAAAATGAACTTTTGGTTTCACTGCCTTCTGGATATAGTATTTTGGCTAGTTTTTCAAGGTTGAAATTTCCAACATTTTGCCAAAAACGTCACCGTTACTTCAAACAGGTGATCTCAGGAATGTGAATATTTGGTAGGAAAAGAGGAAGAATGAGGTAGACTAGAGAAAAGACAAAGTCCAAGTTGTCAACCATTGTTTTCAACATTCTAACTTAAAATTTTTTTAAAAACGCTATATTGTAAAAAGCAACAACCAACTGTTCTGGAGCCTTAAAAAAATCAAGAGACCTTAAACCAGGCTTGAGAAAACTCTAACAAGGCAAATTTTATTTTTTTCAAGTTATAAAAATATGTCCATGTCAAAAATACAGTCTAGTCCATATAAGAGTAGTTCCAGCCATTTAAAAGTTATACAGAATTTGGAAAAAGCAGTTAATATACAAGTCTTAAAACACTGAGTTCATAAACAGTACACAACCACTCATTTCAGTTATTGCTTGTTATACGCAGCTTTTACTTGAAACTCTTCCTCTTAAGGGAAAGGGCAATATTTGGGCAATCTGATTGTTGCTGCTAAAGCTGTGGTTTTAAAAAGCCAATCCAAAATTAGAGTAAACTTACTTTGAGTAGAATATAATGTGTAAAGTTTAGTCAGTACTACAAGAAGGTAGGAAGGTGTGGTCTAAATTTCACTTCCATCCCCTTCTACTTAATTCTATTTTGCTAATATATCAGAAATGCAATGTGTAGTTTGCGACGAGTAAATGAATCACCAATTTTCAAATTAAATGACAAGAAGCATTAACTTTGAGTTGCAATATAGAAACAAAGCTGGCACACCTAGTGTAAAAACATGAAAACAATAAATTCAAGAATGGAGAAACATTTAAAGCTTAACCAAAAACCAAAGCTAGATTTCTTTCTCTTTAGATGTTGAGACATAAAATGAGTCAACTGGTTCTTTTGAAGTTTATGGGCTTATGAAGATCTGCTGTTCTGTTTTCTCTAAAAAGACAAAGTGTTAGCCACATAATAGGAACATGTTTTATAACAGATCTATTTGCTCAATGCCATATGGAAGAACAAATCATGAGATTAAATAATTTTAACTTTAAGTAGTAAAAAGACCATGCAGTTGACAGTGTAAACACAGAGAACAAATCACTCACTTTGGGGGTGGGTAGTACATAGGAGACTTTTGGCCTGAAGTTCACATGGAAGACTTAGAAGTTAAGGGTCCCAAAGAGGGAGTGATGGCTTTGTTTCCAACTTTCCTGTCAGACCCTGTTGCAGGGTCAGGCTTATTGCTGACATTTTACCCCCATAAGTTCTTGAACAAACTGAGACATATACTAGTGATAAGTATGAGGTGAACTGGAAAAATCTTTAAAAATAATTCTTAGAACAAAAGTGGCCTTCATGACCATTTGGTTAGGATACTTATTAATGACTTAAATCCTAAAATTAGGCTACATTTTTAGGAGGTAGAAACAAGTACCAAAAGTGTACCACTTGGCCACCCCGCCTTGCTTTTGCCCAACCTCGGATCTCTACACTTCTCACTTCTCATTCTCCCATTAAAGCTCTTAGTACTACTACGATTCACTATCTAAAGTTATAGACCTGGAGCTGCCAAGAAAAAGCTTTCTTAAGAAGTTTTGCTTTTAAGCCACTGAGTGTATCTAACACTCAGGTATCAATCGAGAACATTTTACACCTCTCTAGTAGATTAATTCACTTAAGAAAACATGCCAACATAAAAAAAAAAACACCTACATTACTTAACATAAAAAGACTACTAAACATCTCTACATGCCATTCTAGTATGTCAGAATACTTATGTAAACCTAAATTAGTAATGTGTTCATTGAACTGATTTGAAAAAGCCTCATATTTAAACTGCATTACCAGTGTTTACCAAAAATAGGTACATGTTGTACTACAAAATTAGCCTAATAACAAAAAAAAAAAACCACTCCACTTCCTCCCAGAGAGTTACATTGTGCTGATATCCCATAGACAGTACTATAAAGGGATTTCATTTTTGCAATACACTGGGCTCACAGTGAGTATATTAGTACAGAGACCATGGGTTTAATGTTACTGTAAGAATGTCATTAGTGAAACATATATAAGGCATGTAGAAAACTAACATTAAAGCTCTTAAGGGCAATGATCTAAACTGGCAGCTGCTAGAAAAGGTGCCGCTAGGAATAAAAAATATTAAAGAAATTGAATTTCAGCACATACTAGTTTTTAATGTTTCCACAATGCAATGAACTACTACTTATAAGTTTCTACTGCTGGAACTAATGGACCAAAAGAGAATGGACTTTTGCCCCCTTTAACTACTTTCCCAATCTTGAAAACGGAAGCAGTCGCTTGCAATCTTCCACACGATATTGTCAGCAGTAGACTGAGCAGTCAGCAGGAAGTTCTGGTTGAAGTAGTGTTGTCTGTTTCCATCAAACTTCACAGTTCCACTGGTCACCACAAGAACTGTAGCCTGGGCCTGAGTAGCTTGCTCTTCACCCACACAGAAAAAGAGAAGAGGTTGGATTCTCTCTCTAAGTAAGCAGATTTTCAGGTTTAAACTACACTGCCTAAAATTTAACACTAAAAAAAGTTTCATAAACTTTCTTTACTTTGCACATTATCTTGAGCATGTGCACCCAAAGCCAGAAAACTCAATAATCATTTCAAAGATATTAACATTATTTTCAGTCCAGAAAGATTTTGGGTGCTCTAAAGTTTAAAAATAAAAAGCTTATATCTAGAATAGGACCATTTGGTTGCTGTATCTATTAATATTTCATTGGGTTTCTAAAAGAGTTTTGTCGTATTTTGCTTCTTAAGCTTTCTTTTCAAGAACCATAAAGGAATAAAAAAAATCACACTCAACTACTACTTAAGATGCTTAGGACCCCACCTAGAGGTGAATCTTATAAACTGCATCAATCTACTACCTTGAATCAAATTCTGTCTTGCCAAAAGTCATCCTTTCACATAACAGAGTGAATTTCTGTGAAATTTTAATAGGTTGTAAGATAATAAAACACATTAATCAGAGATAAGGTATAATTTTTCTCTGGAGACATTTCAAGGTACAGAAGGCAACAATTTATTTAGGGAAAATAGTCGTTCCTCTCCATTAACAAAAATCATATTAAGGCTCAATTTGTCACATGACTTTTACTAAGCCATAATCACTCAATCCACCCAAACCTACTAGTGGTCCTCTGGAGAGAGATACATCTAAAGGAAGACCAAAAGTCTGATTTGACAGCTAAATTCTTCATATTTAATTTGCTCAAAAAAGTAATTATTTCTACCACTGAAAGTCGCTAGCTGCTTTTGGTGTTAAAGTTCACTGCTCACTAAAGGAAAACAAAGGAAGTATCTTAAAAGACCATGATCTTACCATGAACTGGCTGGCAATCTAGCATATTGACCTGAAACTCACTAGAAGGCAACACGTCAAAAAACTTAGTTAGGGCTTCCAGCCCTGTTACAACATTTCCATTCCACACTAAAGTGGCCTTGTCCAGATACAGCCTGCTTAGTGCCTAAAAAGAAAGAAAAAAGAAAAAAAGGGAAAGTTTTTTGTTTCTGGGTATTTTATAGAAATGGATTGAAAGATTACTGGTAGTATCTAAACATTTTTATTGTTCTTCCTCCATCTCTCCTTCCCTTGCCCCCTCTCATGGGAAGACTGTGTCAACAAGGTATGTGCCTTATAACGTTGGCTTTAAATAGACATTACCCTGCTTTTAATAAACTAGGCAGCTAGCTAAATACTTTTTTTTTCATATTTCACTTTAGCCACACTGAGAAAACTGTGTATCAAACTGGAAGAGTCTTTTTTTTAAGTTTTGCTCTCTGTATTAAAAAATAAATTAAATGATCACAGGTTTCAAGCCCATGCAGCCCCGAACCAGTTTTAATCTCCCTCCCTTTTCTAATTCTGTGAATTAACAAACTTGTCAATCAGGCCCTACCTGTACACTTCAATCCTAGTGTTTATATACATGTGAGTTATTTAATGTTTGAACCATTTCATGTTGTATGTGTTAGGAAGCATTCGTTCCTTTTACCACTATGGAAATAGCATATTTAGTTCAAAAGAATCAGGAGTACTTGCTAAAGCAGAGTCTTTGATAAGTCAAGTAAGTTAAAGCTCAAATAAGGCAGAATTCAAGAGTTAACTTTTTAGTCCCAGGAGTCAGTCACAGGAATTTAGTGTGTCACAGGACACATTTGCTTAGCTCTAAAATTTAACTTTGATTAATTTAAAGGGCCAACACACATCTGGACTCTGGAAATGAACTATGTTTCCTTTTGGGGGGGGGGGCTACTTTGTCTTTGAAGGCACCAAGGCACAATAAGCGTCCATTGTTACATCACTTGCCCCTGTCCCTTGTCATCAAACTTCAGTATCAAGAACTTTTTAATCTTCTGCCTTAACAAAATAGTTTTTAGAGATACTAACTTCTGTACCTACAGCATAGACAAAGTTCTCTAAATCATAGTTCTATTCCGATAAGAGACCTAGGCAAGACTCTCCAGCACATACTGAAATAGTTACTTAGAAGATGTGGCTCAGGGATAAATCACAATGAAAAAAGCTGATGAAGTCAGAACTTGCTCTGCTGAAGACTAAAAGTATCCAAGCCATGCAGATTCTGTTTGTGAGTGCCAGCTATAGCTGTGAGCTTTAATTGAAAATTATCAATTAGTATATGAATTTAAAGGGGCAAATCAGGGAACAGTCCCTGTAATGCAGACCCCCTTCACTAGCATGAATACTATTTTAACCATATTGGTTATATAATGGAAGAAACAAAATGTAACATATTTAAGTAAATATACATTGGGTCCCACGATAAGTTAATTCCCATTTACCACCCTAAAAATAAAATGAGGTTAAGAGAGGTTAGCAACTTGCCCAAGGTCACAGAGCTTGGCAAACACAAAGCTGGGGTATGATTCCAGAGTCCACACTTCCATAATGCCATACCAACCCTTCCTTAAGCAATGTGCTTTTAAAGAACACAGCTATCACTTATGCAAGTCAGATGAATGGCTGGATCAGAAAAAAAAAAAAGAAGAAAGAAAGAACTGGTATTTAATAAAGAGTAGTAGTCTATAACACTCACCTGTCTTCTCTTGTCCATTGTCTCATAGTAAATATTGACAAATTCCTCAGCAGCTTTGCATGCCTGATCTACATAAATTTTAAAATCCTACAAGAAAAATTTCATTTAAGTGTACATTACCACCCCTCCAACCCCTCACAAACACAAAATCACCAACAAAAGCTGATGATTTATTTCAATCACTTTGTAGCTCCATACACAGTCCACATTTTTCCACATAAATTTGGACATTTTTAACGTTAGGGCTCAAGTTTCCAATTTTCATTATTTTTAAGAATGTATCTTTAGGAAATATTCATCCTTGATTAGTCAATTTCACTTTTTTTCTTACTTTAAATATAAATTTATAATCTTTGCTTGGCAACTGGTACTTTAGGCTCCCAGTATTTTACAAAACATTTACCTTAATAAAAATTATGCGGTCTGAACCTTAAAAAAAAAAAGAGAGAGGCGGGGGGGGCGGGGGGCGGGCGCGGATTGCCATTGAATAAATTAGGAAACAAGCGAGAAGTTATTCAAAAGTAGTTGAGTGGGAAAAAAAATAGAATAAGTTCAATGAACTTGTTTGAAAAGCTAGGTACCTAGGAAACGTCCTCACATTATGTAAAAATTCACCGGCGTTTGTAAAGGATTTTAAAACCGAAGCAAATAAATGCTGTTGCGGTTTTCTCCTTCAGGAAGATTAAGTACTTTCTTCCCCAGCCATTTACCAGCCCAGCCTATTATCTGAATTAAGAACTAGTTTCGTTTCTGTCTCAGGCAACTTAAAGTTATTTAGATCGAGAAAAGATTACAAGCCATAAGCAGCAGACCCCAACATTCCGGACTCTCGCTATTTCCCATCTCAGGGTCCTTTCCAGGATCGGAAAAGCGACTGCACGGCCCTGGAGGTGGGCGGTCGGGGGGATAGTGGGGGCTGCAGAGAGCGGGCCCCGCCCCCGGCGCCTGGCGGGCTGGACCCTGATTCGCCGCTTGACCACGTGACAAGCAGCCAGCCCGCCCCAGAACCCCTCCCCTCAGCCGCCCGCGCCCGGGCACCCTGCCGCGGCCGGGGCACTCACCATGGGCCTGGCCATCGGGGTGGTGCCAGCAGCCTGTTCCGCCGGATTCTCTGAGTCCCGTCGTGTCCTGCTCTCTTGCCTGCGGGATGATCAAATACTTAGGAAGACAGAGAAACCCGCCAAACCCACAGAATTCTCTGCCCGCCCATTCTCTCCCGGAAGCAACTCGGTCCGCTGTTAAAAGCACCCCGATGTACCAACCTTAAGTTCAATTCTGTTCAGTTCCGACCATACCCTGCCATCCGCCTTATGTATTCACTCGTTTGATATTAACTTCGTTTGGAAGAAAAAAACACTCTGCTTTTACAGCTGGACAATTTTAACAGAAGTATCCATTTCTCCAACATGCCCAAGGACAGCAAAAAAAAAGACCTATTTAAGGCGTCCAATGGGGAGACTTCTTTGCTCCAGGAGGTGGGGCCAGGGCTAGGTGAACACCAGCGAGGAACGCTAGGAGACCTGCCTGACCTGTAGCTAACCGGAAAAAAGGGTGAAGCTTGGGGAAAAGCGTGCAACCGTACTGCACATGCCTGGTAGACAAACTGCTTAGAGTTCTGGAGCCTTCTGGAAAAATCAATCTTCACCGAATTAAACCCCAGCGTCTCAGTAGTAGTCCTAAAATCATTCACTATTTTGATTTGGCACTATTCTGTGGAAAAGGTTCGTTTAGTTCTATTCTGAAAGGTCTTGCAGACCTCAAATGAAGATTAGTCTCTAGGGCCATTCACCACCTTCCACAACGCACCCTCTAAAAATATTTAAAATGTTACCGAGTGGTGACCGCAAGCAAGGTACTTTTCTAAGCATTTGAACCCCATATTCACTTCTTACAATAACGCTATGAGGTAATCATCTCTGTTATACAATTAAGACACAGTGATTAAGCAACCTGCTTAGGGTCACAAACTGACTGGGATTCAAGCTCAAGCAATTTACCACTTCAACCGGACTCGACTCCCCAGCGTCCTTCAAAACCGCTCATCTCAAAGTCCCCAACAAACCCGATATCTCGACAGTCTTACCGCCCATGGCTGGTGTGTGGCTGCTCATAAGCATTATCACCACTGCCTCCTTGGTGTCTTCCTCTGTCTCCTTGAGACGAGTTACTGCTGGACCTTCTCATACTTGAACCTGAATTTTCCGCGTCGGCCTCTCCTCAGTTTCCTCAGGCTCTAACGGCTGCAACTTCCCAGCATGCCCTGCGCCCCGCTCTGAGCCCCGTTTATTGCGTCACTTCCGGTGGCGACTTCCGCTTGAAACCGCACTCCTCTGAGGTGGTCTCAATCGTTACTTGTTTGCTACTGAGTCTCAATACATCGCCAGCACCGCCCTCAACCTCCTCTCTGGGCTCCAATTCGAAGTGTTGAATTTCCCTAAGCATGAACACCGGAACGCACTACAGACTTCTCAAACTCGGGGAGTCCAAAATTTAAACGCATTATTTCCTCTGCGCTTCTAATCTTCTGTATTCTTTCAGTCATCTATGCTTGAATTCTTGGAATATTTTTTTTGGTGTCTTCCCCCGCCATCACCATAATTCATTCCTTCATTCAACAAATACTTATTGAACGCACACTATGGGTCAGGCATTGTGCAAGGTTCTGGATATACAGTGGTGAGCAAAATAGACATGATCTATACCCTCATGAAGCTCACAATGTAATTGGGAGTCATAGACAAAAAACAAAACAATGAACTACAGAGGAGTTCCAAGTTACTTGCCCAATTCTGCCCATTCTTTTTTTTTTTTTTTTGCGGTACGCGGGCCTCTCACTGTTGGGGCCTCTCCCGTTGCAGAGCACAGGCTCCGGACGCGCAGGCTCAGCGGCCATGGCTCACGGGCCCAGCCGCTCCGCGGCACGTGGGATCCTCTGGGACCGGGGCATGAACCCGTGTCCCCTGCATTGGCAGGCGGACTCTCAACCGCTGCGTCACCAGGTAAGCCCTCTGCCCATTCTTATTTTTTTTTTTTTTTTTTTTTTTGCG
>NW_021703779.1:92063772-92064022 GCF_005190385.1 Monodon monoceros | reverse complement strand
AGGTAAGCCCTCTGCCCATTCTTATTTTATTTATTTATTTTTTTTGCGGTACGCGGGCCTCTCACTGTTGTGGCCCCTCCCGTTGCAGAGCACAGGCTCCGGACGCGCAGGCTCAGCGGCCATGGCTCACGGGCCCAGCCGCTCCGCGGCACGTGGGATCCTCTGGGACCGGGGCATGAATCCCTGTCCCCTGCATTGGCAGGCGGACTCTCAACCACTGCGTCACCAGGTAAGCCCTCTGCCCATTCTT
>NW_021703779.1:91890672-92063672 GCF_005190385.1 Monodon monoceros | reverse complement strand
CTCTCACTGTTGTGGCCCTCCCGTTGCAGAGCACAGGCTCCGGACGCGCAGGCTCAGCGGCCATGGCTCACGGGCCCAGCCGCTCCGCGGCACGTGGTATCTTCCGGGACCGGGGCATGAATCCCTGTCCCCTGCATTGGCAGGCGGACTGTCAACCACTGCGCCACCAGGGAAGCCCTCTGCCCATTCTCTCAAGAAATTCTCTCTCTCACTCCCCTCTTTCTCTCTCTCCTCTGTACACAAACTTTGACTTTGATTGCTCTATCCTGATTTTTCCAAAATTCTCCTAATCTTCTAAAGACCTATCTTGGTCTGGTCTGAGTTTACCCTTCCAGACTTCTCTCCCATTATTCACCGACATTGGCAAAGTTAACTGCTGTTAAACTGCTGTTTACCAAAAGTGACTCATGTTTATTGCTTTATAGGTAATTGCCTTTCTTGATTGAGAGCTTAGAATGTGTCTGGATTTATTATGATTTCATTCAATCCTCACAACCCCTGGAGAGGGAAATATTATCTACATTTTTAAGAATTTAAACTGAAGTTCACAGAGGTTAAGTAAGTTGGCCAAGGTGACGCAGCTAGCGGAGCTGGGATTTTAACTCACAGCTGTCTGATCCCAGAACCTCTGTTCTTATACACTTTGCTATTCATGCATTTGCTTATACTATGTTTATTTTGGAATGTTTATTCTTTCCATTTACAACTGCTTTTCAGGGACCAGGGCAGGTACAGCCTCCTCCATGAAGCCTTCCCTCATTTCATGTCCCCCGAACCCCAGAAGATGTGACCTGTCCTTTGGCTATGAGGAGTGGCTGTTGGTGTGGGGCAATAGTGCTGGGAGCTAGAGGAGCATTTGGAACACTGAAAAGGGACAACTGAGCTAGAGGTAAAGGGAAGGCTTAGAGTTTTGCACTGAATGTTTGCGCAGAATTTTGTGCACTTTTATTGATGTGCTACAAGGATGGGAGGTTGGGTAAACTGATAACATGAAACCAAGCAGGACCCTGAGGGGCTTTCCTGGGGACAAAACATCCTATGTCTCCCTGCCTCTTGTTTGTAGAAAAGCTTTAGCATCCTAGGCCTTCCCTGAGTTATTTTTTTTTAATATTTATTTGGCCACATCGGGTCTTAGTTGCGACGCGTGGGCTTCTCTCTAGTTGTGGCATGTGGGTTTTCTCACTCTAGTTGTGGCGTGAGCGCTCCAGGGCATGTGGGCTCTGTAGTTGTGGCACATGGGCTCCAGAGCGCATGGGCTCTGTAGTTTGCGGTAGGCAGGCTCTCTCGCCGAGGTGTGTGAGCTCACTATTTGTAGCGCATGGGCTTAGTTGCCCTGCAGCATGTGGGATCTTCGTTCCCCGACCAGGGATCGAATCTGCGTCCCCTGCATTGGAAGGCGGATTCTTTACCACTGGACCACCGGGAAGTCCCCCTTCCCTGTGTTCTAAAGAACAAATTTAATCAGAGAAATAAAGAAACAAAGGAAAACAGTCAGGTAAGACAAAATAATAAGAATGTAGCCATAAAACAAAGTCAAAGACCTTTAGTTCCTCCTTAGGGGCTAAAGATAATATCCTGAGTTGTTTTGCAGAACCCCCATCAGGTAGAAGAAGTTAACTGCTGACCACCAACATGTAGACCCCAGACCAGTTGGAACCAGAAGTTTGATGATGTTGGTGTTGACTTCCAAAATACCACCGAGTTACCTCACCACCAACCAATCAGAAGAACGTCCATGAGCTGATCAGGCACCCTGAGACCCTCTCCCTTACCTTGCCTTTAAAAACCCTTCCCTGAAAGCTATCTGGCAGTTTGGGCCTTTTGAGCATGAGCTACCCATTCCTGCTTGACCCTGCAGTAAACACTGTACTTTCCTTCACCACAACCTGGTGTCAGTAGATTGACTTTGCTGCATGTCGGGCAAATGGACCCATGTTTGGTTTGGTAACAAACACAAAACGCACTGTTGGGCTCTGGTTGGTCAGAGCAATGAATTTAAACCATATGAAAACTATGTTTGGGGGGACAAATGGGAACCAGGTGAATAAAACACAGAATTGGTCTTCACTAAATAACTGCACATGTGCAAAAAGTGGGGAGAGTGATTAGGAAGGGTGTGAAAGGGCTTTTCTTGGAACATAGAATGGCATCTTGGTTAAATAAATTGTTGTTGGCACCAGTTGGGTTTAGATCCTGGCCATGCCACTGAGCAGCTCTGTGACCTTGGCCAAATTACTTAACCTCAGTCTCCCAATCTATAAAATGGAAATAATAATATTAATACATATTTCATAACATTGTTGTGAGAATTAGATGAGTCAGTGCCTGGTGTACAGTCCCTGCTTGAGGAATATTATTTTCCTACCCATGGCAGAGGTTATGCAGCCAGCCCCCTATTTGAGAGTACGAAGTTGGGACAGATTAGATAAATTTTGGTGTGTTGAGAGGCATCAGTACAGTTCAGGAGATGGTTGGGGGGTCTGGAAGAGCAGACTGTAGGAGCAATAAATTGGGTTGATTAGGATTGCTGTGTCTATTCTGTGCAGCCATTTCTCCTGCTCAAGTGTAGACCTAATGGAAATAAACCTCTTTGGAGTTACCAATATTCCTATCTCAACCTTCGCCTTGCTCTTGACTTGAGAAGGACTAGTCTAGACCAATCAGGGAAGTGATCTGAGCAGTCAGTCTCTTCTTCTCAGGTCTCTAACTGGCAACCAGACTGTTCACATTAAGTCTCCTGCTCTACCGGCTAAGTTAGCCAGGTACCTTTGGCCTGTTCACATTAAGTAGTGCTTTTAAAAACAACTTTATCGAGATACAATGCATATCGACCATTTAAGGTGTAGAATTTGGTGGTTTTTAGTATATTCACAGAATTGTACAAGCATCGCCATGAAATTTTAGAACATTTTCAATGCCCTGAAAAGAAATCACTTTCCCATTAGCAGTCATTTCCCATTCCTCTTTCACCCTAGCTCCTGGCACCACCAATGTACTTTTTACTTCAATAGATTTGCCTATTCTGGACATTTTGTATAAATGGAATCATACAATATGTGGTTCTTTGTGTCTCAGCATAATGTTTTCAAAGTTCATCCATGTTGTAGCATGTATCAGTACTCCATTCCTTTTAATTGCAGAATAATATTCCACTGTTTGGCTATAACATATTTTATTTATTCATTAATCCATTGATGGGCATTTGGGTGGTTTCCATTTTTTGGATATTATGAATAATTCTTCCATAAACATTTTGTGTGGACATGTTTTCAGTTCTCTTGGGTATATACCTAGGAATGGACTTTCTGGATCATATTGTAATTTATATGTTAGAAAACTAAATTCAACTGAGTAAAATTTTGAAGATCTTGCTGGCTTTATTCAACAATTCATGAATTGTGTAGCATCTAATCTAGCAGACAGAAACAAATTCCGAAGAGCTATATGAAATGTAAGACTTTTATAGTCGGAAGGGAGCAGGAATAAGGAAGTTATACTAGGTAAAAAAACGAGTTGGTTATTGCAAGGTTAGTTTCCTTTAGGGGATGGTAGAGGTCTATCAGGCAGATTACCTAACTAGTGATGATCAGGTGATTCTTGATTGATTGGTTTAATATTCCATTTTTGGGAGAGCCCAAACTGTAATTAAGTCTTGGTCTGGTGACATGAGGCTTAGCATAAGTAACTCCATTTTGGTGCTGTTGTCTCATTTTTAAACATATGTTTAACTTTTAAGGAACTGCCAGATTGTTTTCCACAGTGGCTGAATCACTTTACACTCCCACCAGCAACACATGAGGGTTCCAATTTCTCCACATCCTCACCAACACTTGTTATTGTCTATCTTTTTAATTATAGACATCCTAGTGAGTTCAAAGTGGTATCTCACTGTGGTTTTGATTTGCATCTCCCTGATGCCTAATGATGCTGAGCATCTTTTCATGAGCTTATTGGTCATTAGCATATCTTCTTTGGAATCTGTACATTCAGATCCTTTGTCTATTTTAAAAATTAGGTTATTTGTCTTTTTTATTATTGAGTTTTAAATATCTTTATATATTCTAGATCCAAGTCCCTGATCATATATATGATTTGCAAACATTTTTTCTCATTCTGTGGATTGTCTTTTCACTACTGTGGAGCTGTAGAGAGGGGTATGGGAATAGGTGAGTAGGTCAAGTTATAACACTACAAACCCTGCTGTCTTTGTGGATGTTCAGCAGGTTTTCTTGAATAAGTATTCCTCAGATTTTGCAAGTGTTTGCTTAATTTCTAGAGCTCTGAAACATTAATTTTGACAATTTTTGCTAGTGTTTTTATTGCTTTTATGGAGGGGTGGATTTACAGAGGTCCTCACACTGGCATTCCAGAAACCCTGCCTAGATAGCCTAGATAGCCCTTATGCATATCTTTTTGAAGACATTAATAATAAAAAATAAATAACAAAAGCCTGCCTTTTATTATTTATATATTTATATTCTTTACAAGGTTTTAAGTTCCTGTGGCTAACCTTATGTGTTTTTCATACATTAAACACTCACTCATACCACAGGTACTGAGTAAAAACCTTACATGGAGTAGGTGGTAAAAAGTGAATGACCAAATGAAATTTCATCCTTTTTTATTATCCCCATTCTGAATCCATTGTGAAGGAAGTGAAGATGTGACCTAATTTCTTATAAAGGGAACTTTTTCTTCCTGTCATGATAGAAGTGAGAGAATAATCCATTTTCACCTCATTACTTTTCAGTTGCCTCCTTTATGGGATATTCACAAGTCTTATCTTCAGGAGAGAACAAGTCTTTCAACTCTGCTGGAAACTTTTTCTTCAAGTAATTATTTTCAGAAGCAAAACATACAATAAGGCTTTTGTATTGGTTGAGCTCTCAGGTTTTGGGAAGTCCCACTATCATTCTGGCTCAAACAGTCTGAAAATTTCTTAGAAAAATGTGAATTATCATTGTCAAGACATCATAATGTAAGCTTCAGACAGGGGCATACATTTAATTAACAAGATGAGAAACTAAGATCTGCAAGTTTTCTTATCTTACTTGGCTCTATCTGAGAAGTCTCCTTCATACTAAACACCTATGTTTTTTTTCTTACCTTCTCCCTGCCATCTAGTTCCAACCTTTTTTCTGCTCCCATGTATTCAGTAAAAATAAACAAAACAAAAAGTTCTCCCCCTGCCACAGAAAAAAGGAAAGGAAAGAAAATGTTGCTAGGGGCTTAATGCAGTCACTCAATTGTTCTCTATTCTTTTTACCTTTAAGTATATGTTTTCCTGATATCAACATAGATCTACAAAATTTTTTGTTAGTATTTGCTTGACAAAACTTTTTCTCATTTTCTTTTCAACCTTTTGAGTCCTTATGTTGAGGTGTGTCTTTTGTAAATTGCATATAGCTGTATTGTTTTTGGCTTGATAATCTGTCTTTTAAAATGATGTATATGTCCATGCCACTCTCTCACTTTGTCACAGCTTACCCTTCTTCCTCCCCATATCCTCAAGTCCACTACCAAACGTAAAATAGCTAGCTAGTGGGAAGTAGCCGCATAGCACAGGGAGATCAGCTCGGTGCTTTGTGTCCACCTAGAGGGGTGGGATAGGGAGGGTGGGAGGGAGGGAGACGCAAGAGGGAAGAGATATGGGAACATATGTATATGTATAACTGATTCACTTTGTTATAAAGCAGAAACTAACACACCATTGTAAAGCAATTATACTCCAGTAAAGATGTTAAGAAAAATCTACAAACAAAAAAAATAAATAAAAATAAAATGTATAATTTACCTACAGTAATGTTCATAAAGTTTAAGTGTACTGCTTAATGGATTTTACAAAAGTATCCACCCATATAACTAACCACTAACTACATCAAAACAGAATATTTCCAGTGTCCCAGAAGGCTCCTTTCGGTCCCCTCTCAGTCAATATTCCCCAAAGGTAACCACTGTAATGACTTTTATGATTATAGATAATTTTTTCAGTTATTTAACTTCATATAAATTGATTTATATAGCATGTACTCTTTAACATCTGGCTTCTTTCACTCAACATTAGTGTGAGAGCATCCAAGTTCTTGCATTTTAGCAGTAGTTCATTCGTTATTTATAAGAGCTTCAATATGGAAACAACACAAATGTCAGTCAATGGGAGAATGGACAAGTAAACTGATCTGAGGGGAAAAGAGTTCAATATTTCATCATTAAATAATACGCTAGCTTTTAAAAAATGCCCCTGATTTAGAGAAGTCCCTTTCTATTCTTAGTTTGGTGTGTATGTTTTTTTTTCTTAAAATAATGATCAGGTGTTGAGTTTTATCAAATACCTGTCCTGCAAGTATTGGCAGCTTTCTCCTTTATTCAGCTAATATAATAAATTGCATTGGTTGACTTTCAAATACTTAAGCAAGATTCATTATTGAGATACACCTCACTTAGTCATGATTCATTTCATACATTGCTGGATTCCTTTTGTTAATATTTTGTTTAGGATTTTTTCATCTATCTTCATGACAGATATTGGCCTGCATTTTTCATTTCTTGTTGTGTCCTTGTTAGGTTTTGGTAACAGTGTTCTGCTGGCCTCATTAAATACAATTGCTTTGGCTTTCTCTTTTGGTGTTTGCATTGTATATATTCCCACCCTTTATACTTTTAACTTTTCTGTATCTGTTATTTAATCTGAGTCTCTTTTAAGCAGCATGTAGTTGCATTTTTTCTATAAAAGAAAAAGTCTGATAATCTTTGTATTTTAATTGAAGTGTTTAGTCTATTTGCATTTAAAGTAATTATTGAAGATAGTTGGGCTTATAGCTACCATCATGCTATTTGTTTTTTATTTGTTCTGTCTATTCTTTATTTAGTTTTTCTTTCTTGCCTTTTTATTATTAAAATATTTTTATTACTCTGTTTTATCCTTTATTACTTTTTAGTTGTATATTCTTTTATAATTCCTTTCGTGGTTACCCTGAGGATTATAATATGCATCCTTGACTTATTCCAGTCCATCTTAAATTAGTATTTTTACCATCTGCTGAACACGTAAGAACCATATAACAGTTTCACTCCATTTATTGACCTCTCATCCTTTGTGCTATCTTTGTTATATATTTCATTTCTATGTATGTAAAAACTCTATGCGAGTTAATTTTTACGTTATGTATATTTTATCACAATACGAAACTCCCTACAAGACATTATCATTGTTTTAAACAGTTTGTGCTCTTTGCGCCTCCCTGAAGTTTCATGCTTCCATCTGTGATCATTTTCGTTCCACCTGAAGTGTCTACTTTCATATTTCTTGTAGTGTGCATCTGCTGGCAAAAAATCAACTTTTATTTGAAAATCTCTCTTGTTTATTGAGGTGAAATTCTTTTTTTTTTCTTTTTTTTTTTTGCGGTACGCGGGCCTCTCACTGTTGTGGCCTCTCCCGTTGTGGAGCACAGGCTCCGGACGCGCAGGCTCAGCGGCCATGGCTCACGGGCCCAGCCGCTCCGCGGCATGTGGGGTCTTCCCAGACTGGGGCACAAACCCGTGTCCCCTGCATCGGCAGGCGGACTCTGAACCACTGCGCCACCAGGGAAGCCTGAGGTGAAATTCTTTTAACACAAAATTAACCATTTAAAAGTGAGCAGTACGGTCACTAGTGTTAACAATACTGTATTATATTCTTAAAAGTTGCTATGAGAGGAGAGCTTTAATGTTTTCACCACCAGCACCACCACAACAAAATAGTAATTACATACACACACACACAAAAAAAAGTAATTACATGAAGTAAAGGATGTGTTAGCTAACCTTATTGTGGTAAACATTTCACAATATACACCTGTATCGAGTCATCACATTGTACACCGTAAACTTATGCAATGTAATATGTCAATATATCTCAATAAAGCTGAGGGGAAAAGTGAACAATTCAGTGGCATTTAGTATATACACGATGTTGTGCAACCACCACTTCTGTCAGATTTCAAAACATTTTCATCACTCCCAAAAGAAACCTTGTACCCATTAAGTAGTTACTCCTAATTTCCCCCTGTTCCTAGCCCCAAGTAACCACCAATCTGCTTTCTGTCTCTATGGATTTACCTATTCTGGATATTTCGTATAAATAAAATCATATAATATTATACAGGACTTTTTGTGTCTGACTTCTTTCACTCAGTATAATGTTTTTGAGGCTCATCCATGTTGTAGCTCTGCTTTTGCTGCATCCCATAAGTTTTGGTATGTTTTGTTTCAACCATATATGCATCCCGTATTTAAGGAGTGTAGCATATAAGGTCCTGCTTGTATTGTTTGCTTGTCAACATCTCCAAGCACTTTTAAAAATACGTATTTTGTGTAATTTTTATAATTGTTTCCAGTGGGAAAGTTAGTCTGCTAAAAGCTACTCCCTTACTGCTGTAATTGGAAGTCTTTTTTCCCATCCAGCTTTTGACTTCAACTGAAGAGGTTAGTTTATTATGTTTATTATGGCTACTGGTATATTTGGATTAAATTATACATTCTAACCTCTTACTTTGATATTTCTCATTGTCCTGCTACTCTTGTTTCTCTTCCGCTACCTTACTTCTTGCTTCCATTTGGATTGATATTTTAAAATGTGTCTGTTTATCTCAACTACTTTTTCTATTTGGAAGTTATATGCTATGTTTTTATTCTTTTAGTGGTTACCTAGAAATGTTAACAAGCATATTTAATAAAGTTTAAAGTAGGGCTTCCCTGGTGGCGCAGTGGTTGAAAATCTGCCTGCCGATGCAGGGGACACGGGTTCGTGCCCCAGTCCGGGAAGATCCCACATGCTGCGGAGTGGCTGGGCCCGTGAGCCATGGCCGCTGAGCCTGCGCGTCCGGAGCCTGTGCTACGCAACGGGAGAGGCCACAACAGTCAGAGGCCCGCGTACAGCAAAAAAAAAAAAAAAAAAAAAAAAAAAAAGTTTAAAGTAAATCAATGTATTTGCCATTCTCCCGAACAATGCAAGGACCACAGAACACTTTAACTCAGATTGCCCTGTTCTGACTTATAGGTATTTATTGACCAGAGTTTTTGTTCTATATTTTGACCCCATAAATTAGACATTGTTTTATGCATTCACTGTTTATTTTGGCTTACTCATATATTTACCACTTTCTAAATTTATTAGATCAAAGGGAAGGAAATGTAAGTTTGGTCAAGGCAAATACATTGACAGAGGTGTACTCTCCCAGGATTCAGGATTGAATGTGATGGGACTCAAGTACTTGAGACTGACACACAATGGGAGAAAGGAGGACTATTTTTGGAACCCAGATGATTCACTGAGTTTTTATTACACTCCTTTGCCTAATTATATTGGACAAATGGAAACTGAAGCAACCCAATAATATAGATAATACCATAACGAACTCATATCCTATAGACATAAAGAACTTGGTTTTCCCGTGAATTTAAGAACCTGGTCTAGCCTGGATGCTGGCAGAGGGAAAGGGGAATATAGAATGGGTGGTGGAAGAAGGCAGCTTTGATTATTATCTTAAGCAAAGTACAAAAACCAGAGATTGCAGCTGCTATGTTTTATGTTATTTTTTTAACCCTATTTTGATCCCCACCACCCTATGTAAAAAGCAGTAGTGGTGACCACTGTTTTAGGTTTCAGGTGGAAATTTGACTGGATTCACATCACCCTGTGGTCATACAGTAGCTGGTGGGACTTTGACCCTGTGCTTGTGAAACAAAACCTTCACCTAGATGAAGGATAATGAGTGGATACTGCGGGGGCATGAGGAGTGGACTGTGTTGGATAGCTTCCACTTGCTCCTCCAGATGCACTCCTCTACTTTTCTTCACTCTGCTCTAATCCCTGGGAGGCTGACCTTTATGGATTACATCAACAGGATCCCTGTCCTTTAGTTAATTTCTAGTTAGATATGTCCATTGGAAGTCCATGGCAGGATATCATAAAGAGATGGAGGAGTGAGGTTAGGCTATTTATTACTCCCAGCTCCTTCCTGTAGGATCACCTAGAGCAGGTTCTTTCAATCTACCAAAGGTCACAATTCTTTTCAGAGTGGTCCTTCTACATGAATCTTTTTGAGTTCTGGTAATCACTTCCCTCATTCCTTCCAATCTAGGGGTTTTAACAGCTCCAACATATAATGTTATCCCTTGTGGTTTTGCCACACCCTTGCCTATATCTTTGTAAACAATCCCTTTATTAAACCCTCCTTGAATTTTCCTATTTTGAGTGTGTCATCCATTTTGTATTGGAACCCTAATATGTCCCTTCTCCTTGTTTCCTCCCTCTCTGTCTTGTCCTTTTCCTTCTCCAATTCCCTTAATTGTAGGTATTTACTATAATTTCAGCTATTTGCTATAAGCAGATGACACCCACATCTACAGCTCAGTGTCATCCAGGCCTCAATCTCAAAGTCATATCTGACTCACAACTCTGTCCCACTCCTGCTTCCACTGCTACCAAATCAGTTGCTGTTACGTCTGTTTTACTTCTTAAATGTTTCTTCCATCCACTCTCCCCTCTCTAGTCTCCTGGCTATTATAGTGTGCAGCATGGTGATGAAGAGCATGGACATTGGCCTCAGTCAGACCTGGGTTTGAATTCTATATCTGCCACTTTCTTGGATGAGTTCATTCCCTCATTCAGTAATTTTTTTTTTTTTTGCAGTACGCGGGCCTCTCACTATTGTGGCCTCTCACTATTGTGGCCTCTCCCATTGCGGAGCACAGGCTCCGGACGCACAGGCTCAGCGGCCATGGCTCACAGGCCCAGTCGCTCCACGGCATGTGGGATCTTCCCGGACCAGGGCACGAACCCGTGTCCCCTGCATCGGCAGGCGGACTCTCAACCACTGCGCCACCAGGGAAGCCCTCATTCAGTAAATATTTACTGAGCATCGACTTTGTGCCAGGTACTGTTCTAGCCCCTAGGGATTCAGCAATGAACAAGACTAACTCCTGCTTTCCTGAAGCTTACATTCCAGTGTGGGAGGCAGATTATAAATACATGAACAAAACAATAAAAAAGATAATTTCAGATTGTACCCTGATGAAAACAAAACAGGGTAATGGAAAATAAGTGTCATAGGAGGAAGAAATCTTAGAGTCATAAGGGAAGTGTGGCTAGAAAAGAGAAGAGGCTCTTGGACTAAGCTCTGGGGCATGCCAAGATTTGGAGGTTTGCAAAACGAAGAGCAAATGTGTTTATGGTCTTTACTAAATGCCAGGCACTGTCCTAAGTGCATTATGTACAGTAATCCATTCAATCCTTGCCAGAACCCTAGAGGGTATCATTTTGATATCACCGTCATTTTACTAAAAAGCAAACTGAGGCACAGAGAAGTTAAGTAACTTGCCCAAGGTCATATAGAAAGCAAATGGTAAAACTTGTATTTGGACTTAAAGCAAGGGTAGGCTAATAATGTTTTATGTAAAAGGCCAGATAGTAAGTATTCTTAGGCTTTGTGGGCTATGCATTCTCCATTGCCACTACTTATCCCTGCCATTGTATAGTGAAAGCATTCATAGAAAGTACATAATACAATGTGAGTGGATGTGTTCCAATAAAACTTTACTTATAAAGCCAAGCCTGGGGAGGGCTAGATTTGGCCCACAGGCCAGAGTTTGTCAACCCTTGGCCTACAGAATTAATTTGACATTCAGGTCCCTACCTGCCTCTTTCAACCTTGCCTCCCACTTGCTCTCAGTTGTTGGTTCCCACTTGCTCTCAATTGTTGGTTCACAGACTGACCCCTGTACACAGAGGGCAAAAAGACATCAAAAAAGTGGCAGAGCACTCCAGATTGGTAGGTGACAGATTTAATGAGCAAGGGAACTTACATACTAGGCTTATCTTTGGGGCGGGTGGGGGGGGGGCGTCCGCAAGATGAGTAGATCTCTGCATCCATTCTCCAGAATCTTACAAGTTTATATACAGGCCTTAACTGGGTTTGGTCACGTATGTGCTCCAGATGGTCTCAACACATTATTATCTCAAGGCTGTGTCCTTGGGATAGCTTGTAGCGTGGGGAAAGCAAGCAGAATGCACATTCCAAAGATAAGGGCGGGGGTGAGGAGCTTCCAGTTGCCCGAGTCCAGCTTGCAGGTCAACTGGTAGTCACATCCTCTCCATGACCTCCTCCAACACCAATCATCCATTTAATACTCCAGCCAAACCAGATGATGCTCTGTTCTCTTTGTTTACACTAGTTCCTCTAGCTTAATTGCCCCCCTCTTCAAGCTCTGTCTGTTAAAGTCCTATGTATCTGTATTGATTAGGGTCCTTTGCAAGCATTAGAACTAACTTTGGCTGTGGTATAGACTGCAGGTGCTCATCAATATCAGTGTTCTTTTCTTTCTGGATGCCCATCTAGATTACATTTCCCAGCCCACCTTGCAGTGAAGTGTGGCCATGTAACTGAGTTCTGGCCAACGGAATATGAACAGAATTGACATGTGCTATTTTCCATAAAATCCTCCCACATTTGATCCTGCCAGCTGAATGCAGAGGATGCCTATTTTAGTCAACTCAAGCTGCTATAACAAAATACCATAAACTGAGTGATGTAAACAACAGAAATTTCTTTCTCACAGTTCTGGAGCTGGGAAGTCCAAGATCAAGGTGCTGGCTGATTCAGTTCCTGGTGAGGTCCCTCTTCCTGGTCTTCAGATGGCCACCTTCTTGGTGTATTCTCACATGGTGGAGAGAGATCATCTCTTTTGTGTCACTTCTTATAAGGGCACTAATCCCATTCATGAGGGTTCCGCCTTCATGATCTAGTTACCTCCCAAAGGCCCCAACTCCAAATACCATCACATTGAGGATTAGGGCTTCAACACATGATTTTTGGGGGAGACACAACAATTCAGTCATAGCAACTCCTAAGACCTAGAGGAGAGCAGAACCAAAGAATGGAAGGAGCCTAGGTCCCTGAGTAGCATGGAGAATAGTCCTCCTGCTAACCCACTTTGGATTGGACATGAATAAGAAATAGACATTTTTTTAAGCCACAAAGATTTAGGAGTTTGTTTATTATTTACCCAAATGAATATACTGGCTAATCAAGGAATACACCTGGAAGGCAATGATTTAGCTCGCAGAAGGAAAAAGTAAACAACCAGGTCTCAGAAACAAGGCATCTTGCAGGATCTAGATAGAGGGAACTAATGGACCACTTTTCTAGGCACACTGGCACTATGAATCAGCTCCAACTCTTTCCCATCTTTGCATTGCTCAGCTCAAAATTTAAATTCCTAAGAGGATCCAATTGATTTGGCTTGGACCTCATGCCCGCCTCTTGACCAGAGAAGCGCAGGATATATTGGTTGGCCGTCCTTCAAATGCTACACACAATGGGGGAAGGGAGTCTTCCAAAGGGAATAACACAGCTGGCGCTTGTAATGTCCTGAAAAGTAGCAGTAAACATTAGTCTTTATGTGGTCCATGGAGAATTCTTAATTTCATTTATTGTATTTTTCAATTTCAGATTTTTCACTTGATTATTTTTTATAGATTCTAGCTTTCAGGTAAAATTCACTATGTTGTCGTTTATTTTCTTGAGTATTTATAGTCCCTGTCATACAACTGCAATAACTGGATCACTATGAGTCTGTTTCAATTGCTTGGTTTTTTTTTCTCTTCTTGGGCTCATTTCTTGGTATGTCAGTTAACTTTTTACTGACTGCAAGACTTTGTGCCTGCAAAGGTATACAGGCTCTAGATGATCGTGTGTCCCTCCAAAGAGGTTTCCCCCCATTTTCTGTGAGGCAGCAGAAGGGCAAATTACCTTAATCCAATCAGCCACTGAAGTGACTTGAGGCTGTTTTACAGCGCTTGCTAGACTCAGCCTGCCTCTAGTTTGCCAGACTCAGCCTACCTCTAGTTTGCCCCATTCCAAGGATATAGCTCTTTACGGGGTCCCAAATGAGAGCCAGGGGCTGGATGTTTCCTAGGGACCTTCCTCTGCGAGAAGTCCTGGACTCCGACCTTTATTTCCTCAGCTCTCTGAAACTTCCCCAAACTCCACTCTACTTTTTGGCCACTCTGCTTGACTTCTAATATTTTGCCCTGTGCAACTTAATTGGCAATTTCCTGAAAGGAAAAACCTGGGCTGAGTGTCTTGCTCACTTTTCTGTGCTTCTCCTCCCTCCAGATTGTGGCCACTCAAATCCTAGTTGGCTTTGGCAGAACTTAAACCCCAATTTTTGTCGCTTCAGTCCTGTGATATTACCTAAAGCTCTGGTGGCCTCTCTGCCTCTTCAGAGTCACCCTCTACCCGGTGTCTGGGCCACGAATTGACAAATATCCTAAGGGAAAAAACAACATGTAGGAAGTTGGGCTTGCTTTGATGAATTTCCCTTCTTTCTGGAATCTCCCTTCTCAAGTCCTGGTTCTCTGATATTTTCGAAAAGGATTTTGTTTTTTGGAATTTTACCTGATTTTTCTAGTTACTCTCAGCAACAACATTGGTCTGCTACAAGTTACTCCATCTTGAAGCAGAAGTCCCTTGTATGGTACAATATTTTAATAAGTATTGGGCCTCCAAGAAATTTCTTATATATTTACCTCATTTATCTGGCCCATAACTGAATTGGAAACCAGATGTTTACAACACCTTAAATATGTAATGTTTAATGATGGTGACAATGTTACAGTGTGTGTATCAGTCAGATTTTAGTGCAGGAAACAGAAGCCACTCTAAGAAGTTTAAGCAGGAAGAGATGTCCCTACCTCTTTATTACAAAAACAGAATTATACAACCTGTTGTATTGAATACATCATATATCATGACATACATACACATGTCAGTACACACACCACATTTTTTTCAGTTTGGTCTAAAATATCTCATAGTGAGATGTACTGTATGAATTTAGCCAGTCCCCTATTGATGG
Organism: Monodon monoceros; assembly: GCF_005190385.1. Classification (NCBI taxonomy): domain Eukaryota; kingdom Metazoa; phylum Chordata; class Mammalia; order Artiodactyla; family Monodontidae; genus Monodon; species Monodon monoceros. The sequence goes on along the minus strand of NW_021703779.1, from coordinate 92,048,774 downwards.
AAATTCAGGTTGTCACCAGGATTTTTTTTTTTTGCCACTAAAAATAACACTGCAATAAATGTCTTTGTGGCAATGGACCCTGATGCTCTTATTTCTGTACAATAGAATTTTCCAAATAAGACTGCTGGGTCAAAGGGTACAAATATTTTAAAACCATAATAGATAGTTAAACTACATTCCAGAAAGTTCATAACAATTTACAGCAACGAATTTAAAACAGAGAATTGAGTACTTACAGAATTGCTGGAAGGTCTAAAGGAGTGGGGTGTAGGCTGGATTTAAAAGAATAGTTACAAAAAAATACTGAACTGAAACCTCAAGGGAGCTCTTACTTCTGATGTCACCTCTAGACCCCTGCCAGAATCAAGGACCTGCCATTGTCACCTCTGCAGCTTTCTCTGAATACCCAGGGAGCTAGACGAAGAGCATCCATAACTGCGCTCCAGTGATTAGAAACCACATCAAGAAACTGCTGTTACTGCCTTTGCTGGGGGTAACCCCTCTGTTCCTCTTGATACCCGGGAAGCTGGAGAAGAAACACTGCAGAAAATCATTTCTACAGGCAGGACTGCAATTTCTAGCTTGTCAGCCGATTTCCGTCTGCCAGACTTTCACATAAGTGCATCTACTGGGTGATATCTAATTCACATGCAAAGCCCTAGCTGGATGGGACTCTGGGGTGGAATGCAAGTGGAGTAAACCAATGCACACTGTTAGCCACAGTCTGTAGTTATTATATAGCATTACTAACTACCCAATTCTGCATAATGCTGGGCCTTAGAAGTGGGGGAAGATACAAAGAGACACTCTACAAAACAGGAAATGCATATGACTTATAAAATAATGGCAAAAGAATGTTTAAACAACTCACCAGTAATCCAAAAATGCATATTAAAGCTAGATTTTTTTTTTTGGCCTGTGGAATTAACAAATACAAATTTGAGACAAGCTGGAGCTGATGACAGAGCGATAAAAAGGACACTTTTATTTTATTCACTGTTAGAAAGAGCATAAATTGGCCCAAATATTTTGGAAAATGAATACCATACATGTCAAAAATCATTACTGATATTCATATACTCTGACCCAGTAATTTCACTTCCGGGAATCTATTCTAAGGTAATAATGCTAATATACTGAAGAGAAGTTTATATTATAAGATATTTGTTATAACATCACTTATAATAGAAAAAAATTGGAAACAGCCTAAATATATAATAATAGGGGAATGGTTGAGTGAATTTTGGATCGTACACAAAATTAAGTATTCCACAGCCATAAAATAATGCATAAGTGTAATGATAATAATGTTAGCCAGAAACTTTTATTTTAATCCATCAAGCACTATAGGCACAATGTCTAAGATCTATGAACTTTTATAAGACCTGCAAAGGTGTTTGACACGTGATGAATATTATTGGCTTCAAAATATGTAAGTAATTGCAAAATTAAAGTCAATAAATGTTTAAGTAAATGTCAAAAAATGTAACACATCGATTTTATGAATTACTTCTTTTTGTACTCAGAAACATTTCAGTACATTGGAAAAATTGTTGGTTAGATTGAATCAGTTTGTAAGAGTTCCTGAGTATATATAATCTCTGCTAAGAAGTCATAACTAATACATTTCAAAAGCAAAATTTTTAAAAATTACTTCAATTTAGCAAAAAATATATTTAATGTAGGATGTGGGTACATGTTAAAGTATAAATGGAGAGATTTGGGTGAGGCCACCTAAAGCAAGAGTACATGGGGTTTAGCATGGTCTTAAAATGCTCTGCCTAAGAAATGCCATGTTTTGAGTACCTACTGTGTTCCGGGCACTTTATATGCATCATCTTTAATCCCCACAGCAGTGCTGGGTTGTAGCTCTCTTTAATCATCGTTTCTTTCATAGGAGGAAACCTAGGCTTTAGGGAACTTATGCAAGTAGCCCAAGGTCACATGGCTAGGAAAGTCAGAGCTGGAATTTGAAGACGGGTTGGCTTGAATCCAAATCCTGAGCCCTTAAATTTATGTATGTTATGGTATCAATTTTTTTTTAAAAGGAGCTTACAAAATTGTATATGTAGTTTGATTGTGATTTTTAGAAAAAAATACAGTATTCATTAAAAACAAAATTTTTCTGATTTTTACTGCTCTGCATTTTCTAAAATATGTTTACAAGTCATGCAACACTTTAATTAAAAAAAAAAAAAAAATTGAGGAGTTTGAGAATACTTGTATAATAGTGACATCCTGTGGCTATGTGTGGGTTCATTACAGTCTTAGTTTTAATTTCAGTTTGGGACCTGACTACTAGAAGGCAGCACTGAGCTTCATGCTGGTCAAGATTCCTGGGCTGAATGTGGCCGAAAACTAGGTCAGGATTCTACCTTTCCTCTCAAAACTGGAGAAAAATAAACCCATTTATAATGTCATTTTTTGGCAATTGTACTTAAATATAGTTCAATGTAATTGTATTATATTTAAAAATATTATTCTGGGAAGGGTCTGTAAGCTTCACAAAATTGCCAGGAATCCACATTAGGAAAAAGGTCACTAATGCCTTTATCTGGCATATTCCAGACAGGCCGCTCCACCAGCTGGGTCCTGGAGAGAAGACCACAAGAAGCGGAGCTGGGCTTCCCTGGTGGCGCAGTGGTTGAGAGTCCGCCTGCCGATGCAGGGGACACAGGTTTGTGCCCTGGTCTGGGAAGATCCCACATGCCACGGAGTGGCTGGGCCCGTGAGCCATGGCCGCTGAGCCTGCACGTCTGGAGCCTGTGCTCCGCAACGGGAGAGGCCACAGCAGTGAGAGGCCCGTGTACCGCAAAAAAAAAAAAAAAGAAGCAGAGCTGCCACTGACTCATAAAGAAATAGAATAGATAGATGGATAAATAAATAGATAAATGAAACACCCTCTAATAGCTTCTCTGTATCCTGAAGCAATATAGCAAAGTTACTAAGCTCGCAGCCCTGGAGCCATGCTACCTGAATTTGAGGCCTGACTCCACCATTTCCTAGCTATGTGATCTTGGCCAAGTCACACAACTTCTCTGGACTTATCTTTATCTCCATCTCTGAAGTGAGGATAAGAATTGTCTCCCACATCTTAGGGTTCTGAGAGAAATAAAATAATACACTTATAGTGTTAGTTGGGGGGTGCTTAATAATTGGTAATTATTATATTGCCTGCTACCCAAAGCTATTCTTCCTTTAAGAACCAATATGTATCTTGTTGAGCATCATAACCAGAGAGAACTTTGTTATTGCTACTGAATTCGCAAAAGAACTTTCAGTGGGTTAGGGTTTATATGAAACATTTAAAGAGAGGTGGAAAATTGCACTTCAGAGCTTGCACTGGAATCAGGCAGATCTGGCTTTGAATCTGGCTTAAGCCTGCAAGGTACCTGCTCTGTCTAAGCCTCGTTTGTCAAAGATGGAGAAAATAATATTACATGCGTCATAGAGTTTTTGTGATGATTGAAACGAGAGAGCACCTTTCATGCTTGTAGCACAGTGACTGGCATGTAGAGCTCACAGCAACTGTTAAATTTTATTTTCCTCCTTATCTTCAGCAGGGTTATATGTGACATGGCAGCCCTTGTGGCAAAATGTGGACGTTTGCAGTCAGGAAGTCACGTGAGAACCTAGGGAGCAAGGGAGGTGGGGGAAGATGACAGAGAGTGGGAGATTAACTAGGAACACACCATTCTGGACTTATTTTTATAGCCCAGGCCCCAGCCCTGCAGAATTATTCATCCTGTGCCTCAGTCTCAAAAAGAATACATAGATCCCAGGCTAATGTCATGGAAATCCTTTCCCACTTTCCCATGATGTACATAATTGGGGGTTTCCTGTAGTGTTTAGTAGTGAAAAAAAATATTAAATATTAAAGGGCTGTGTTTCTGTCTTTGCAGCTAAAGTTAAGAGGGAACCTGGACACATGTGTCTGGCTTCACAATCAGTCTTGTGGGGAGAGAGGGTGCCATTTTGGATCCTTGTTCCATGGCTCCTTAGGAAGTAAAGATCATCCAGAGATGCTTGAATTCTATAAATTGTTAGGCTTCGATATAGGGAACATAGAATGGGAACTGATATAAGTTTCAATAAAATCCAGTAGAATCCCACTAATATTCTCCAACAAGACCCCTGAGGGACAATATTTAACCAGACAGTGTAGCTGATGTTTCTGACACAGCGATTCTAAAAGGTCCATAGGAATGACCCCTAAGATTGTACTCGTGAATTAACTTAAGGTTTTTGTAAAAATTTAGACTCACAAGGAACCCTGGTGGTTTTGAATCATTATCATTTATCATCATTAATTACACTGTCACTGAGGTCTAGAGATCCAATGAGTATTTTTGAGCCTATGGATAAATCCAATGGCCCCACCCTACAATTTCTTTTTTTTTAAATTAATTAATTAATTTATGTTTGGCTGCATTGGGTCTTCATTGCTGCGCGCGGGCCCTCTCTAGTTGCGGTGAGCGGGGGCCACTCCTAGCCGTGGTGCGCGGGCCCCTCACCGCGGTGGCCTCTCCTGCCTTGGAGCACGGGCACCAGGCACACAGGCTTCAGCAGTTGCAGCACTTGGGCCCAGTCGTTGTGGCTTGCGGGCTCTAGAGCACAGGCTTAGTAGTTGTGCATGGGCTTAGTTGCTCCGCAGCATGTGGGATCCTCCCGGAGCAGGGCTTGAACCCGTGTCCCCGGCATTGGCAGGCAGATTCTCAACCACCACCACCGGGGAAGCCCTACAGTTTCTTTTAAGAGGCAGTCGTTAAGGACCTTGAGTCTAAAACTAGACCACTTGTTTTCACAATCTGGCTCCACCACATACTAGTTGTGTATCCTTGGGCAAGTTACTTGACTTTTCTCTGCCTCCGTTTCCTCATCTATAAAACGTGGATGATAATAATACAAACCCTATAGGACTATTGTGATGATTCAACAATTTAGTATATGTAAAGCCCATAGAGCAGTGACTAACACATAGTGAGCCTTCAATAACTGTTAGCTATAATTATTAACATAGAGACAAGTGTTTGTGGAACTCAATAAAAAAAATATCGCTTTAGAAGTTTTATTTATATGTTAATTCCCAGCTACTCCTACCTATAAATTTGGAATCTCATGCCTATTCAGGATTTTGGAGCATTCCTTGAATGTGGCCCCTTGAGCATCCTAGCCCTTATCAGAACTCTCCTGTGAAGAATCTGCTGTCCCCGTAGGTAGAGAAGGCTAGAGGGCCCTCACTTGCATGAATATTTCTATCACGTCACCTAACATTCCACAACTGGGGATTGTTTCCTTTGGGTAGTCACCAGGATTTCCTGGACCCCCTGTTAAAATGCAAGCAGCCTTGGACGGACGTATAGCACAAGAGATGCATTAGTGGAATGCGGCAAGGATAAGAATGGGCTTTGTTGGAGCCAAATGGCCTTGGGTTTGAATTCGGAGTCCACCACTTATTCAGAATCCAACTGTCTGGGCTTAAATTCTGGCTCCACTGACTAGTGGCTGTGTGACTTTGGGTCAGTCACTTTAACCTCTCTTTACTTCTGCAATTCAAACAGTACCTATCTTATGGGATCATTGTGCAGATTAAAGGAGATATAGGGATTCCAAGAATGCCTACCATATCATCAGTACTCAATAACTATTATTGCCTAACTTATCTGAGTCTTGGTATCCTCATTTACAAAATGGGGGGAATAATAGCTACTTTCATGGTTGTTGTGAATATAAAATGAGATAATGTACATGTAAAAATGCTTACCATACTAAAAACCGGCAGCCAAATAATGACCATTGGCAAGAACAGGTGGAGAAACAAGAACTCTCGTATATTGATGGTGGGAATGTAAAATGGTACAGCCTCTTTGAAAAACAGTTTGACAATTCCTCAAAAAGCTAAACAGAGAGTTATCATGTCCCAGCAATTCCACGTTTAGGTATATACCCCAAAGAATTGAAAACGTATGTCCACACAAAAACTTGTACACAATGTTCATAGAAGCATTATTCATAATAGCTAAAAAGTGGAAATTACCCAAATGTCTATCCATTCATAAATGAGTGAACAAAATGTGATATATGCAATAAAGCAGAAAATTATTCAGCCATAAAAAGGAATGAAGTAGTGATGCATGCTACAAGATACATGACCTTTGAAAACATTGTGCTAAGTCACAGATGACTACATATTGTACATGGGCATTTATATGAAATGTCCAGAATAGGCAAATCCATAGAGACAGAAAGTAGATTGGTGGGTGACAAGGGCTGGGAGGAGGGGAAGCATAGGGAATGACAGCTAAATGGATACAGGATTTCTTTGTGGCAGGTCATAGAAATGCTCTGGAATTGGATAGTAGCGATGGTTATACAACCTTGCGATTACATATATCAAAACCCGCCAAATTGTACACTTTAAAAGAGTGAATTTTATGGTATGTGAATTATGTCTCAATAAAGCTGTTAGCTTTTTAAATGTCTGCCATATGGTAACCATAATTTAACAGAAATCATTTTTAGCCACCAACCCCTCAGCTCTTACCTTAGGAATACAGAACAGGTCCCTGAATGAGTGATGCTCGCGACAAAGAGGATTGCTAAGGGGAAGGGGATAGATTTAAAGTATGGGCGTGTGTGCAGAGTTGGGGGAGAGGGAGTTGGGGGGTCTCTCTTGGAAGGAAAGGCAGTGAGGCATTTAAGGAGGACAGGAGACAAACTTCACCTACTTCGAATTTTGCAGGGAGTCAGCCTGGATCATCTTTCATATCCTGGACTGGAATCACAACTGATGAATGTTCTGGCATTTAAAGCCATCCTGGAAAAAGGACATCATGTGTGATTATTGGACAGAAGAGAAAAAGGAAGAACACAGAGGCAAAATCCGAGGGTATGTGAGTCCAACTTTGAAAGGTAGAAGTAGGCAGTAGTCCGTGGAGGATGCATTTATCCAGAGGACTCTGTTAATCTCTGGGTCAATGCATTTAGGTCAGCACTAACTCTGCTACAGGTGGGATCAATTTAAAGGATTAGAAGTGTCTCTCTAAATCCTAATCCTGGTCTTGGGCTGGGGATGCTGAAGAGTGATTTAAAAAAAGGTTTATTCTCCCTCTCAATTATTTCCCCATTAATGGAATTTATCAACAGACTGGAGTCCTTGGCAGGATTGTGAACGCATAGAGGATGCCCTGAAATGGACACACGGGGTAGCCAGAGATTTGCATGCGCAGATGGTAAATTGAAGACTTTTGAGTGGTGAATTACATGGTGAGTAGTTGACAGCTCTTGTTTATTAGAAATATTGTAGTGGGGAAAAAACATAGCCCACTTGGGAGCTCAATCTTCTGACTGAGATATATCAGTTTTACTGCAATGTGTGGCGGGAAAAAAGAAACAAAATAAAAAATGAAAGAGAAAGAAAGAATGAGAGAGAGGGGGAAAAAGAGCTTTCAAGACACTTTAAATAAAGATTTGGGCTCAAAGGCTCTCATCCAAGCTTTCATTTAGTTTCTCGTGATTCTTTTTTATTTCATCCTGATGTTGTCTTACACAAGCTGTTAAATAACTTGATTCAGGCTGTAACTGCGAAGATCTATCATCCATAGAAGTCCCCAGCTTGACAAGCTAGGATGAGGAACCATTTTCCTCAGAGCTATTTGTCATAGTCTTTCTTTGTACATGTTTAAAGAACAGTCATTTCCCTTTTGAAATCAGGCTTCGCATCACATTGTGAAAGCTACCTGAAATAAAATGATGCATCCCTATGCTCCTTTCCATGGAAGCCCGATTCCATGCAGGTGTTCAAACCTGAGTTACCTAGGCAACGGCCCCAGAAGAGCTGTGGGTCAGTAGTATTCTATTTTCAAAATTTAATACCTTCAAACTTTTAGTTATGTCCACATTTCCCATTAATCCCAAAGAAGGCTTCAGCAGGCTTGTTGCGAAGACAGTGTCTTTTACACAAGAGCTTTATAATTTTGTTTTTAAACCCAAATCAGCAGGAAAAAAGAAGGCTTAGGGCATCCTCTCTCCCCCCTCCCTCCCTCACTCTCCCTTCCTTTTTCCCTTCATTCTTTCCTCCCTCCCTCCCTTCCTCCCTTCCTCCCTTCATCTTCCTCTCTTCTCTGTCTCCTTACTGTTTTTTTTCAGGCTAAGTTTCCTTCTGCAGAATCCTGGGATCAGGGATCAAGACTACATTCTAGAGCAACACAGAACTTTCTGGTTCTCAAGGGAGTGCTAGCAGAGCTAGAAACACCACCCAATGCATGAAATAGAGCCCAGGAAGAACGGAGAGACAAATCTTCAGCTTGGGAGTTGTTTAACAAAGGGCAACAACAACGTAGACAAATAGCAAGAGGTACTCTCTGACGTGTGTGTGGCTTGAGGAAGGACCCATGTTGTAAATGTGTAAACTTGAAAAATGCTACACAAAAGGAGCAAAATTTGAATTTTTTATTATAAGAACACTTAACATGAGATTTGCCCTCTTAACAAATTTTTAAGTGCAAAATACAATATTGTTAACTATAGGCACTATGTTGTACAGTAAATCTCTAGATCTTTTTCAGCTTGCTGAACTAAAACTCTCTGCTCATTGAACTTGCCATTTCCCTCTCTCCATAGCCCTCAGCAGCCACTATTCTATTCTCTGCTTCAATGCATTTGACTACGTTAGACATCTCACATAAGCAGAATTACACAGTATTTGTCCTGGCTTTTTCATTTAGCATAATATCCTCCAGGTTCATCCATGTAATTGCATATGGCAGGATTTTCTTCTTTTCAAAGGCTTAATAATATTCCATTTTATGTATTTACCACATTTTCTTTTCCATTCATCCATCGACGGACATTTATGTTGTTTCCATATCTTGGCTATCGTGAATAATGCTGCAATGAACATGGGAGTGCAGATATCTCTTTGAGAGCCTGATTTCAATTCTTTTAGATATGTATATCCAGAAGTTGGATTACTAGATTATATGGTAGTTCTATTCTTAATGTTTCGAGGAATGTCCATACTGTTTTCCATAGCTGCTACACCATGTTACATTCCCATTAAGAGTTTGCAAGGCCTGAAACAAAAGCCTGTTCAAGAACATGGTAATAAAACCTTTCACTTGTGCTCCATGTCTCCTCTTCACTATTTATTCAACAAACACTTGCTGAGTACCTATTATGTTTCAGGCCCTGTGCAGGGCCCTGGAGATACCATGGTGAGCAAAAGCAAGCAGGGAACTTACAAATTTGACCTTTTACACATGAGCCATGTTGGTGGATATTATTGCTCTCTTCCTCCTGATGTACATAGTTTCTTTTCCTGGTAAGATTTCTTGGCCAGGCCCTATAGTCCCCCACTTTTTATTTTGTAGCTACAGGCCTAGCACAGAACAGGTTCTCAATGTATCCTTGCTCATAGTGATAAGATAGTGAATGGTTTTAGGAATCCAGATTTTCAGTATAGTATAACTACAGCATGGGGGTGGCACTTCACATTGTAGGTACTTGATAGAGGATTCTAGACCAAAATTTAAAATGATCAGGAACTAGATCTGCCAGATGGGAGTAAGTGCAAACCACTCCAGCAAAATCTAATTAGAACAGCAGAGCCTAGGGAATGTTGAATGAATTCAGAAAGCAGTTTCATAGTGCAGAGGTTTAGAAAAGTCACTGCTTGGAAGAAGTACAGAATCCCAGGATCAATGTACATCAGAGAAGAAAGGGACTTGAAGATCCTCTAGTTCAGCTGAGGGAGAAAAAAGAGAGACCTAGAAGGGGGAACAATATCTTCAGTGTCACATGGTGAGTCAGTGGCAGATCTGGGTTCAAGATCCAGGCCTTCCGATTCCCAAAGCAGTCCTCTTTCCAAACAGCAAGGAAGAACTAGTATTTACTGAAGGACAACTGCGTGCTCAGCATTCTGTCTTATTTAATCCCTTACCTCAAAAGCGTTCAATTAAATTTGCCTCCATCTTGTAGATGAAGCAGTTAAGAAACAGAACTAACGTGCCAAAGGTCGTACTCCCAAGACTTCTGTTCTCAAAGACTAGGATTAGCTTCACATAGAGTACAATGTGATTGGAGGCCCGCACCCCCAGTTGTGCAATACTGCACCCTCAGTGAGGGGTCCCCAGGTTTGGCTGGAACACTGGTGGCAAATTTCTTCTAGTTGGATAATAAATTTCTGTTTGTTCCTCCTAGTTTACTCCATCCCTCCCCCTCATTACTTAATTTATTATTTCATAGGGAACAAAGGGATTTTTAAAAAACCACCAACGAATCATTCGAGCTCTATCTGGGTAGCATAGAAGGTATAATAAGGACTGTCTCAGTGACTTCATAGATTAGGGGCTGTTGGCAGGCAGTGCTTGATCAACTGGGATACAAATCCCCATCCTGCTACCATGTGCCCTCAGGCAAATTACTTGCCCTTTCTGAGCCTCAGTTTCATCATCTGTAAATGAGGGTAATAATAGTATCTACCTCAAAGGGCTGCGACGAGTAGATTTTATTTATTTATTTTACTTAGCCATTACTATCATTAGTTGCTTTTCTTTTCTTTTTTATTGAAGTATAGTTGGTTTACAGTGTTGTACCAATCTCTGCTGTACAGCAAAGTGACTCAGTTATACACATATTCTTTTTTTATATTTTCCATTATGGTTTACCATAGGAGACTGAATATAGTTCCCTGTGCTAGACAGTAGGACCTTGTTGTTTATCCATCCTACATATAATAGCTTTCATCTACTAATCCCAAACTCCCAGTCCTTCCCTCCCCCATCCCCCTCCCCCTCGGCAACCACAAGTCTCTTCTCTATGTCTGTGAGTCTGTTTCTGTTTTGCAGATAGGTTCATTTGTGCCATATTTTAGATTTCACATGTAAGTGATATCACATGGTATTTGTCTTTTTCTTTCTGACTTAACTTGGCTTCGTATGACAACCTCTAGTTGCATCCACGTTGCTGCAGATGGCATTATTTTGTTCTTCTTTTATGGCTGAGTAGTGCTCCATTTTAACCTGTGTACAAATGATGGGGCATACTATTGTGGTACGTCTGTAAGATCCAGCAGATGTGCCACTGACTGGTTTCTTGAAGAGTCAGGCTTTCTCATAAAATTAGGGGTGAAAGTCAAGGTGATAAGCAACAGACCCGGCCCAGACAGAATTATTGCTGGCAAGCCCAGTCACACAAGAGCCAATTATTAACCCTGAAGAGAGCCATGCCATTATTTTGATCTTTGGTTGGAATTAAAAATTCACTAAGGATTTTCCTCATTACTATCTCCCCCAAGCAGTTAATTCTTCTTTTTATATCTAGTGAGGTTATTCTTGGCCTTGGAGCAACTTTAGTGTTTTATTAATTCATTTCACAAACATTTATCTGGTACCTACTATGTGTTGGCTAGGCATTAGTGCGATGAAGAAGATCCTTAGGAAGTCCCAGTACAGTGGGCTCTGTTCCCCATAGAGAGTTGCCCTCGTTGCCTACCCCTTGTAGTTGAAAGTATGAGGTCCTGTAAATACAGAGATAGCAAACAGTTCGGTAGCTCTGTCACAACACAGACCAGAAACAGGGACAGTTTATAAATCAGAGGAACGCCTTTCCTAATGGGTATAAGGCACAGGTGGAAAAACAATGAACTCAACCTGGGGGTGTTAATTAAGGCTGCACAGAGGAGGGAACACTTTATTTGGGTCTCGAAGGTAGAGTTCATCAGGAGAATCTGGAAGTGAAGTATGGGAGGAAGGAGGAGGACATTTCAGGCAGAAGGAATGGCATTTTCCAAATCCTATGCTTGGCAGACTATGTGACATATGTCTATAGAACTGCAAAAAATTTACTATAGCATCAGGAGAGAACAGGGAGATGGGGGGGTATAGGGAAAGACAAGGGCCAAGTGGAGAAAGGCTTTGCATGCATCATCTTGAAAGAACTCTCCACATTTACTGACTCCACTTCATTCATCCCCATTCTTTTTTTTTTTTTTTTTTTTTTTTTTTTTTGCGGTACGCGGGCCTCTCCCGTTGTGGAGCACAGGCTCCGGACGTGCAGGCTCAGCGGCCATGGCTCACGGGCCCAGCCACTCCGCAGCATGTGGGATCTTCCCGGACCGGGTCACGAACCCGTGTCCCCTGCATCGGCAGGCGGACTCTCAACCACTGCGCCACCAGGGAAGCCCATCCCCATTTATTTTTGACTCATTGTGGGTCCTTCCACTTGCAGCCTTACTCTCTGAATCCAAATCTAATGGACAGAGACCTTTCTATATGTAGCTCACCTGACTTCTCAACAGAGTGTGAAATGTGATAAACAATCTTCATCCTCAAAGTGTCATCTTCCTTGTATTGTAAGATATCACTGTCTCCTGGATTTTGCTGTTTCTCTGGACTTTTCATGGAAGTTTTCATTACAACCTCCTTTCTCTCTGCCTGACCTTTAATTTTGTGGGTTTTCAGGATTTTGTCCTCTGACTTCTTTCTCTACTTTGCAACTCTCTTTTGTTGATCTTATACACTGCCATGTCTTCAGTTACCCTCTATCAATTGATTACACTCAAATTTATATCTCTGGCCCAGCTTTCTGTTACAAGATCCAGTATGTCAAATCGCCAACTGGATCTTGCTACTTGGATATTCTACAGGCATCATCAGTTCAACGTGTCTGATAGAATACATTATATTTCCCAACCCTTCCTTTAGTGTTCCCTATCTCAGAGACTTATATCATTTTCTAACCAGTTGCCTAGCCCAAAATCATCTTGGAGTCCTCCTTTTTCCCCCTTACCTTCTACATCTTGTCAGTCACTAAGTTATTATTGGCTTTACCTTCTTAATCTCCTTGATGTTTTTAATCTTGGTGGAATTCATCTCCATTCCTCTACGTCTTTACTACCACTTTCTTGGTCTGCCATCATTTCTCATACGGATTACTACAACAGCCTCCAAACTGGTCTCCCTGCCTCCAGTCTTGCCCCCTTCCGACCCATTCTCCACACTGCTACTTGATTAATCTTTAGAAAATGAAAATCTTATTACATCATTTCTCTGCTTAAAACTATTATCTACAGGATTAAATCTAAAAACTTATGAATGGCATATAGGACTGTTGGTGACCTGGCCCCTGCCTTGGTTGACATCACAGACCTGAGCAGAACAAATGCGTATCTTTTTCCTTTTTCAACCTCTGGGCCTTACTGTATATTGTTCCTTCTGCCTAGAAGGCTCTTAGCAACGACCCCTTGCAACCCCACTCACCTGGCTAACTTTTCTTTCAATACTTAACTCAGAGAGACGTCCTTCCCCCCTCCCTCTTCTCCTCCCCTGAAATTTGGGTTTGGGTGATCCTCTCTGTTTTCCTCTGTCTGGGCTACCTCAGTCATAGCACTTCTTTCTCTGCTTTGCCATTATCTATTTACATCTGTGTCTGTCCCCAAGAGGGCAGTGTGGTGGAGAAACATGGACATATTTGAAACTATAATAATGATAAAAATATCACTAATATAAAGTTAATGACCTGCCAAACCCTGTTAAAAGTGTTTGCTGTATGTTAATCCATGTAATCCTTACAACACTGTGAGATGAGCAACTATTACTGAAGTTGAATCAACAGTACTTGGTGATGGATTGAATGAGGGGCAGAGAAGAAGGAAGAGTCTCAGCTGACTACCAGGTTTCTGACTGGAGCAAGTAGGTGAAGGGTAGATGGAGGCACCATCTCCTGAGATAAGGATTACAGGAAGTAGAGGAAGAGGAGGACTTTTGGTCAGGGTAGGGGAGAGAATCTTCTAGTGTAGGGACTGCCATTCCTTTGCCATTCTTTCATAACTGTTATTTCCAGAAGTTTCAGGAATAATGTGAGTAACATACCTTTTCTTCTGATTGACAGGCATTTGGAAACAACAGTGTCCATCTCGGGACAGCAGACTCACCTTCCAGTATTTCTTCATTAGCCTGCTGGAAGCAGGAGAGCTCTGTTCTTGGGACCCTGGCCTTTCTCTCACCTTATGCTCTGGTTTGCGGCTCCCGGAAGACAGCGAGGGCACCATGGCCTTGCATCCTTCAAGCTCCTGTGGTGTTTGTGCCTCCTGGCCCTTACATCCCTCCCACAGCGGATATGGGCACCCCCCTGCAAGATAGGGGTGGTGGGCCCTTGGACTTGTGATCCGTTGTTCTCAAAGGCCCTGCCCGAGGTTGCCGCTCGGTTAGCCATTGAGCGGATCAACAAGGACCCATCGTTTGACCTGGGTTACTCTTTTGAATATGTGATCCTCAACGAAGACTGCCAGGCTTCCAGGGCTCTATCCAGTTTCATTTCCCACCACCAGATGGCCTCAGGATTTATTGGCCCTGCCAACCCTGGCTACTGCGAGGCAGCCTCACTCCTGGGAAACAGCTGGGACAAAGGGATTTTCTCTTGGGCCTGTGTGAATTATGAATTAGACAATAAAAATAGCCACCCGACCTTTTCTCGGACACTCCCTTCTCCCATCCGGGTGCTGGTAACCGTCATGAAATATTTCCAGTGGGCTCACGCTGGAGTCATTTCCTCAGATGAAGACATTTGGGTGCATACAGCCCATCGAGTTGCAAGTGCTCTTCGGAGTTGCAGCCTACCTGTAGGGGTCGTCCTGACCACAGGACAAGACAGCCAAAGCATCCAGAAAGCTCTACAGCGGATTCGCCAGGCAGACAGAATTCTCAGTGAGTGCCTTCTCCTGGCTCAGCTTTAAATGTGGCTTCAGTGAAAGGATATGACAATGTCCAAAATTTTCCTATCCTCACACCCTAGGATAGCACATCACTCCCCAGTTCTTTATGCATTTGCTCCCTTTCAATCACACTCGGGCCCCAAGACTATCCTGCTTCAACAGAGCCTATCTCAGCACCTGGGTGGGGAAGATTAGCATCAAGAGCAACTGTGGTCACACACCCTCCATGCCCTTAGGACCCCAGCAGTTTCAGATCAGCCAAGAAGCGGTGTTCTTGTAGCTCTATTTTTGTCTGGTCTAGTCAACTGAAGGGAGATTTACCGTTGATTCTCTTCTGGGTACTTTCCCTCATAGGTGCTCAGTGCCCTTGTGTCATCACATCTCACTTAGAACCTGTCTTCTCTGAACTCAAAAATGCACACCCACCCCTTCTCACTTTCCACTGCCTGAAAGCAGGGCTTCTCTCTCTGCAGCACACAACAAGCCGATATGGAGGGAGCTAGCTGATACATAAAAGCATATTAAAATGAGAAGCCTGCCTAAATTGTAACCTTTCCCCTCCCAAGAGAAGTTTTATGTTCAAAGATGATTCTTAAAAAAAAAAAACACAAACAAAGATGATTCTTGAAGAGATCATGGACCAAGTGTAAAGCAAAGGACTGACCCACTGACCCAGGGTGAGTTGGGTGCATTTTGGGAAAGGGGAGGGCTCTTCCTGGTCCTCTTAAATCAGATGGAAGTCTTTTACATATACATACTGCAAGCCTTTGTGACACTTGGTTTTGATTTTTTTTCTATTCGAATTTTTTAATCTCCACTTTACCTTTTTTCTGGAAAGTAGCAGTGATTTGTGGGAACACTGCTCATCCTCTCTTGCAGTCACTCCATCGCTTTAGGACAGATAGCTCATAAACTACTTGTCAAACTGATTACTTCTAGGATTAGTCCTGGTCCTAGTCATTTCCTTAACACAGCAATGGACTTGTTAGAGAATGGTCCAGCTTAGGGCTGGCCTATACCCAGGAGCCCATTTTAAGTTTCAGGTGTCTCCAGTATTGGACCTTAATTATGATCATTATGGGAGGATGAGGGCAAGAATTTTTAGTTCCAGGAACTATAGTAGTCTGCTTCCAGCTCCAGTCTACAAGATCCTATAAATGTTAAGCAATCAGTGTGGCTCTGATTACTTCATAATAGAGCTTGATTCTTTCAAAGCAGAGCACAGAATTATTTTTAAAGATATACAACCATTTCCAGGGAGGAATCATGCCAGAAACAGGCTAACATACTTAATATCATAACTTTATAATATGTTACAAATCTTCATGAAGCCCAGTGTCTCCTGCAAGTTTACATTCCATGAGTGTTTCACATCCCACCCATTCTAAATAGTATACTCTTTGAAATGACATTTTGGCCTCTACCATGAAATGTTAAATAAATCCAGGCCCCAAAGCTCTTCAGGTTGTCAGACTGAGAGAAGTTAGGATTGAGTGTTTACCACCCACAATTCTTTTGAGGCAGGGAGGTAGCAAATGTACATATTATCGCCGTACTATTAGAGATGCATTCCTCTAGGTCAATGGTTCTTACTCTGGCCGCACACTGGAAATACCTGGATATCTTTTCAAAATGATTGGGGCCAGAGTACCACCTCCAGACATTCTGATGGTCTGTGGTGAGGCCCCAGCAAAGGTATTTTAAAGAGCTTCCCAGGTGCTTGTAAAATGTAGCCAGAGTCAAGAACCACTGCTTCAAGTTCAAGAAAATGCAAATAAATGTTCTCTACTTGAAGTAACCAGACAAATTTTTGTCTTAATATGACTTTGTTTAATCAGATTGCTTTCTGTATAGCAGTGTGGATCAGCTCACTAAGAGAATGAAAATTTTAAGATGGGGGTAAGGGGGTAGGAGGCTGGAAGCCTAGAGAGGGAGGTATGTGGTTATGCAGCAAAGAAAGACCCTGGGTAGGGAGAAAAGCAGCAGAAAGCGCAGTAGGGACTCAGAAAGGGAGATAAAAGGGAGTGAAGACAAAGCTCTGCTCTCCAAGACTTTGCCCCGGGTTTCTGACAAAACATAGGCAGACTCAGGTGAAGTGTGCTGGGAGCTCAGCGTTATGAATCAGAACGTGCGTAGGTTGGGGCGGATGCAGGGAAACTGAGCCATTGGCTGAGCTGCGGCCTGAGTAGGACCTCGGGCACCTGAGTGTGCACTGTCCAAAAGCGTGCGTAGTACTCACACTTGGCACAGCTAGTTTTTGGTGTCTGAGGGCACTCCAAGTGATGGGTGCGATATGACAGGAGGACTTGCAGAAGGGGAGTGAGTCTTAAAGTAAGGTAAGCTTGTTGTCCACTTGATCATCCATTGAGACTAGTGCCTCAGCCAATAGGAGTATGATTCAGAGTATGAATATAAATAGAGTATCGGGACTTTAGCCACGAGGCCTAGGGTTCAGGGCACATCTCCAGTCCAATCAGAGAATGGGAGATCTGGTGAGAAACTGAGCTAGAAGTTAATGAGTATGGATTGGGCCAACTGAGCAGTAAGGACGGTTACAATACACCATATCCAGCATCTACTAGATCAAATCTCTAGCTGATCTTCTAGCCCCTTTCAACTGGTAGGAATGAGCCTGTGAAAGTATTCCTAGCTGTTGACTATTGGGACTGAAAGAGCACTGAGGTTTTTGTGGGGACCTCAGCTGAGAAGGGCTGAGGAAGGCAGTGCCTGGCCTCTTCCTTATTTTGCTGGGTATGAGACTACTTCTTAACACTGTGGACCCCCAAGTAAACCTTCAGAGAAGGACCTTTTGTGATGTAGAAAATATAGTGGAAAGGGATCCCTTCCTTTGGAGAGGACTGGCAATATTTGGAAGTAATGGAAATAGCTGGAAGACTGGTTTTGCCTGACCTACTCACTATAACAGTGACCAAAGCCCCATGTGGCAGTGGCAGTGGTGGCGGCAGTGAGAGATAGTGGTGGGGAGGGAGGGTAGAGCTGCTATGCCACTTCTCTTCCTTGTAAATTTATGTTTCCAATTATCACTGGCACATTACTGGAGTCAGAAGGAATGTCTTTCTCAGAAACTGGTCTAAATTTTGCTTACACAACAGCAGGACAATGATAAAATTTAATAGTAAAGATGATCATAACAATAATAATGGTTGTGGGCTCTTGGGAAGGGAAACAGCAGGGGTGTTACTAGAGGCTGCCATTGAGACAATGAAAGCAACCATAATACCACTTTACATGTGAAAAGCTCTCTACAGTTTACAAGGTATTTGCATATAGATAATGTCATTTAATCCTCAGGGTTTTCCAGGAGCAAGGTATTTTCTTCCAAGTTTTACAACAGCTGTGAATCTCACACAACAAGTAGGTAGGTGTATGCATTATTAACACCAAAGAATGGGGTAAATGAAGTCCCAGAGAAGGGGGGATTCAGGATTCAGCCTCTCCCAGATTGTCAGCTCACTTCTTTTAAGCTTCAGAGGCAATTACCAATTAACTTTGTGTCTGACAAAGTCATATAGGAGAGAGATTAATCAAGGACAAAGGCCTCAGCTTACAGGCAGGGCTGCTGTGTGCGGCTTTCCCTGCCCAAGGGAATCTAGCTGAGTGGGCATGAGGGCCAAAATTCAGTTCACTCTCCGCTCCTTAAACCATGAGTCCTGTTGGAGATTTTGATCCAATGGCACAAAAGAGCATCACTCACCAGGCAGAGCACCTGAGGGATTGCAATTACCCAGAAGTTCTTTTGCTAATTCTCAACAAAGACTAGCAGGAGGCCCCACTAAAAAGCTCTTTAGAGAACTTTTCAAATGGCTATTTCGAGCCCTCCTCCCTTCTCCTCACCTTTTTGCCTATCAATGCTTGGCTGATTGTGAAATCCTTTCAATTTGGGTTTACAAGGTTGTTGAACCATTTGGGGATTTCTTTAAATCCTTCCAAATTGGGAATGCTTCATTACAGTATGATGTTCGGTAACTAGGACACAGTCAGAATGTCCTTCTCTTTTTTTTTGTTTTGTTTTAAACATCTTTATTGGAGTATAATTGCTTTACAATGGAGTGTTAGTTTCTGCTTTTAACCAAGTGAATCAGTTATACATATACATATGTTCCCATATCTCTTCCCTCTTGTTCTTCCAAAGTCAGATACTTTATTACTACCTCATTGTCAGGGACCTGGCTGGCCTCTTCCATCTATTGAAGATTCTTGACATAAAAAAAAAAAAACAATAATAATAATAGCAATGATAATAGCTAATATTTATTGAGAATTTATTATATGCTAGTCATTTTGCAAGGGTTTTATATGGACCATCTCATTCAATTCTTGCAACCTCCCTATAAAGTAAGGCCAATTACTATTTAATGCACTTCACGAATGAGACTTTGGAGGCTGAGAGAGGTTAAATAACTTGCTTAATGTCACACAGCTAGTGAGTGGGAAAACTAGGATATGTATTCAGGTTGATCTAAAGCAGTGCCTCTCAAACCTAAGTGTGACCGGAATCCCCTGGGGGGCTTGCGTCCCTCCTCCAGAGTTTCTGACTCAGGAGGGCTGGGATAGGGTACCAGAATCTGCATTTCTAACCAGTTCAAGGTGGTGCTGATGTTGCTGGTCCAGGGATCATACTTTGAGAATCACTGGTTTAATGAAAGACATGCTCTCCTGCCTCCTGTCCACTTGAGGGATGCCCCTAAAGCTTACTCACTTGACACCCTGTGTTCCATGGTGTATAATTTAGCCCTTCCATTTTTCTCTCTTAACTTTTGGGCCCACTGATGAAATTCTTTTAAGTGCCTCAAGGTAACAAGTATCGCCCCAGTTTTCCTACAGTAGTAAGAATAGTGATACTGTAATACTATGGCCAAGAGCCTTAGTGCTGATAGGGAATTTGGTATACAGTTTGGTATAGATAAATGTAAGTAAATGTAAATGGTGAAAGGACAACTTGCTCTCTTGAATGGGTCCACTATCAGTAATGATATATTTATTGAAGACCCAGCCCAGGAGGAAATCTCTAAACATCTAGGCTTCCTGCGTTTAGGAGGCCTTACCTGCATAGCAGTTTAGGAAAAGCTGAAGAAAACATACGTTGCAAAGTATGGAGAAATATTAGAAACGTAAGCTGGGCAGCAATGTGAAGGCAATAAAAGTACTTGTAATAACAGTTTTACTGGGTAAGAAAAAACACGATCTGATGCAGACAGAATGGCCATTGAATGTAATATGTGTCTGACAGCATGCTGAGCTACTTGGACCAGTTTGACACTGGTGGCAGGTAAGTTAAGTGGTGGTCTCAGGACTTAAGGCCAAAAATGTGTGCAGGGTCCTCAGTCAATAGAAATAGCCACACATCGTGTACTACAGTGTTCTTAAAGTGTGGTTTGAGGGCCTCCTGCCCTGAATCACACTTTGGGCAGTGGTTGGGAAACATGCAGATTCCAGAGCCTCCCACCCTCTTTTTATGTATCCATTTTATAGAGTGCATGGGGGAGAACTGAGGGGAGGAAGGTGTGACTCTACTTGTTTCAGAGTGTGGCCAGATGGGGCTGAATCCTGGGGGAATGTGAGACCTGGGATAAACCACACTGTATGCCCCCCTCCTCCTCTGACCTGCTTACTCTCCCATCTCTCAACACTTGTTAACACAAAATAGGTTAAAATGAAGGTTAGTGGTAGGAAATGTCACAAAAGGATTAAAATGAAAATTAAGGACAATAGAATGGGGGGTTTCTGTGGATTGGGAGCAGTATTGTGGGCTCACAATATGAATATGACTCCTAAGAACTTCTTCAGCAATAGCTAGTGAAACCATTTTCATCTCACAAGGTGTGAGACTGGGCTCAGGTTCCTCCACCAAGCACTCCATAGCCAGTAATCTGGGAGAAATAAAATTTGCTTTTGGAGAAACATAGTTCCTCCACCTCGAGGAAGTATTGGATAGAGTATTTCAATATAGGAAGAGAGGTAGGAATTGAGTGACTTGGGAATTGGCTTCTCCTAGAGTTAGACATTTCCTGCTGCTAGCATTGAGGGTGAAAGAGAGGGTCCTGAGCAGCCTGCCATAGTGGGTACCACAGTATGAAGACATAGCTACTAGACAACTCAGTTGGGGCTCAGGTGGCTCAGAGAAAGCGCTAATGTCATATCCTAGTGAGATGGGATCTCAGGAGGATGTATCTCCTGGTTCCTGTTTAGGCTATAGAGTGGCTTGACTGTTAACAATCAGGATGGAAACTTACAAATTAATGTTACTCAGTGATCACCTGTTGACCCAGGTCTTGTCAAGGATTTACGGTTTCTGTCCACTAATCCTTTCCTGACAACTTACAGGTAAAATCCCATTTTAATGAATGTCATTTTGAGATAATAAAGCTATTTAGTAAAATAATCATGTAGAACAGATGCATCTACAAATCCCTATTGACAAAGCACTCAATCTATTAAATTAAGATGGTGCTGTTTGAATTCAGTATTTATGCTTTCTGTTTTAATAGTGTTCGATGGAAAAGTCTTACCTTGCAAAAAATAGAGTAGCTTGTGATCATTCCCTCTTGAGGCTTCCATTTCATCATCTGTAAAATAATGGGGGAGTAAGACAGGCTAGATGGTCTCAAAGGGTCTTTACAGTAATAAAAATTCTGACTCTGCCTAAAATGTCCTCTGTGTGGGCCAATGAAAGGAAAATTAACGGGAGGGTAAGGTCTTGAGCACAGTTAATGACACTAAACATTAAACACAGGCATGTTATTATCTACCTGCCCAGCAAATATCCCTTCGAATTGTTCCTCCATACTAGCAATTCAAAATGCCCATGTCTCGCATCTCAAGGAACCCACAAAAGATACCCAGATACAAAACTTCTCTTTCTGAAATTGTTTCAAACATTCATTGTTCATTGGGTATATAATATGTACCAGGATACAGAAATAAAATACAGTTTTTGACTTCAAGGAACTCATGGTTTCATAGTAGAGGCTGACATAAATAAATAAGGCAATGAATCTTGTAACTGCCATGACAGAAGTCAGTTCAGGGTACAGTGGGGCTCTAAACCAGTGTCACAAGTTGGTACCCTAGTAAAAAGAATGGCAGATGGAGATCTGTGTGCAGGAAGCTTATTGGGGGAATGCTTTCAAGGATAACACCTGTGAAGGAGAGGCAGCAGTAGGATTGGAAAAATTAAACTGTCATGCAGTCACAACAAAGGTCCCAGCCAGTCCCTGTGGGAGCTCTGGAGCTGGGGTGGCCCTTCAGTGTTGTCCAGAATTAAGGAGTGTTGGCCTCTATGCCTCCATATTGACCAGTCATTGGGTACAGGCAGATATAGAGAAAGGGGTGCAATGTGATAATAATTGTTTAATAGCCAGTTTATCGGGGGAGGAGGGGAAAGCCCTGATCTGTAGCATTTGCTAATTTCCATGGTGTTATAACACCCACCATGGCCAATTTCAAGCTACCAACATGACATTAACTAGTTCATAATATCCCTGAAAATTTAACCATAGTCTTTTGTGAACCAGCACAAGCCAGCTCCCAACACACTATGGTGGTTCTCCTCAGCTGAGGGCAATTCCCTGAGAGGTATCAGCTATTATCTCCAAACATTCCCAGCAGCTAGGAGAATGAATGCTTCATTCCTGAGGGTTGCATCTGACTGGCACACCGCAGCGCCCAATACACATAGTATATGTTAAAATATTTGCTGTATTTCAACCAACACAAAGCACTTAGTTCTATTTAACATTTCCCATCCAGGGGAGTAATTTTAATATTCCTTTAAGTTAATTAAATGAATTTTATCTCTATTGGGTAACCTTGGTCTCATAATCTAATCTCTGTTTTTGTAGAAGATCCCAATACTGACCCGCTTGCCAAGGATACTGTTGGAAGAACTGACCAGCTACCCGAAGCACCTGACTAAACTCAGTTTTTCCCCTCAATGGACATGTTACTGAATTAATTTGACCAAAGTGATTCATGTTTAATGGTGTAGCCAAACTTAGGGAGTTAGGGGCCTTCGGTTCTAGTTTCTCTTTCTAAATCCAATCATTGCCTTGTTGGACCTCTCTGTCACTCCATTTTCCCATCATACAATGTGTGATTATGAACAAGGGAGGCTGAATTCCTTGTGTGGCTCAAGAACTAGCTCCAAAGATATCCCTAGAGTATTCAAAGGAAGGTTTGCGCATCAGAATACGTGTAGAACCTCTCAGGGTAATTATATTGAAGGAGTTAATGGTCATTTTGAAAATTCAAGTTATGGTGTGTGTGTTTGGTATCTAAATCAACTTCATAACTTACTAGGTACACCTTAAAAAATAAAGGGTACCATCTCTGGCTCAAAGGGGAAATTTTCTGAGGGTATCTAACAAGTGCAAAGAAGGTTTTTGAAAATAGATGAGGCAATACGTAAATACCAAAGACCAGTCATTGAACGTAGTTTAAGCATACTCAGTTCCTGAGATTAAAGGTTCCATGTAAGCATGTATAATTAATAGTTACCAAAGGCAGTAGGGTCTTTGCCTTTCTTCAAGGAGCTCAGAATACTTGCCAGGCATTATCTAATTAAACTACTCAATGTACCTGTGAAATGCATTGGCATCTACATTTTAAAGATGTGGGCAGTGAAGCACAAGTGGGCTTAAACTAAACTCATTTAACATGCCAAGGGCGAAATTGGATACAAGACTTTCAGTCTCATGATCTAGCTGTCATTCTTCAACTGTGGCCTCCACTAATCCACTCTATTCTAGCATAGCCTTGCCAAACAACATAGTTTCATAAGTCTAGGAAGAATTAAAGTGAGTGCAAAGTAATTCCTATTATAGGGAAGTTGGATTTTTTAAAATTGAACATATCACCCATAATATTAGTAGCATTTATAGCAGAGTGTGAGTTAGTACCATTCATTGTCTATAATGGCCTTGGTAAGGGTGGGAACAGTTGGTCAACATCTGTTAGAATGTATGTCTGTAGGAGGTAGGCAATAAAAAGCAACAGTGGCTATGGGAATATCACCCATCTTCTCCCTCTAGCCTTCTTATTCTTAGGTATAATAATAGCTACCATTTATTGAGCGCTGTGTGCTAAGCCCATTGTATGTATTCCCCCTTCAGTCATCACTACCACCCCACGAAGTACATATTTACTATCTCCATTTTATGAATGAGGCAGAGAGAGGTTAAGTAATTTACCTAAGGGTATACAGCTAGTAACTGGTGATGTTAGGATATAAACCTAGGTTTTCCAACTCCAAAGCCTCTTAATTATGCTACCTCCCACTTGCTATGTTTGTTTATTTCAGTCTAGTACCAGTCTCCGCAGCCTGTAGACGTGTCTGATTTTTCCCTATTGCCTAGAGTCCCTGAAATACCTCAGCCTCAACTCAGGGTTTCAACATCTTGTTCATCTTAAAGACATAAGATAGATATCATTTACAAATTGGTTATAATACAATTATTTGTTTCTCCCAGTCTGTAGTTTTTGGTACTATATTTTACTAACATATTGCCACCATAACCTCCCTGCTTTGTCGGTTTCAGTAATCATCATGTGTATGCATTCGACCTTGATTGGGGGAGAGACTCAGACGCATCTCTTGGAATGGGCTCACGATCTGAAAATGACTGATGGAACCTATGTCTTTGTTCCCTATGACGCCCTGCTCTACAGTTTACCTTATAAGCATACCCCCTACCAGGTTCTAAGGAACAATCCAAAACTCCGGGAAGCCTATGATGCTGTGTTGACCATTACAGTGGAGTCCCAAGAAAAGACCTTCTATCAAGCCTTTATGGAGGCAGCAGGTAGAGGTGAAATTCCTGAGAAGCTGGAGTCAGATCAAGTAAGTGCAGATTCACAAGTTAATCATGAACAGAAAACCTCAAAAATCAGGAAGGTAAATATTTTTCCTATCAAGTGCCTCTATTCCATAGGAAACTCAGTCAACAGCAGGCAACCACACACAAATTAAAAACACCTTTTGTTTGCAGAAAACATTTATAAGACAAAGATACATTATTGGAGGTTTCTTTTTTAAATCTTCAAGCAACCTGCAATGATAACATATACAGCCATGAAGAAGAAATAAAATGTGTTTCAGAACAGGGAAACAAAACTTTAATATATACTAGTGCCGTTCAAGGGGGCCTAGTAAAAAGAAATCTTGTTTCTCACTCGAGTTTGGAACCAATTCAACAATAGGAGAGCTGGTATATAGGAAGATATTACCATTATTATTGATAAAGCTGGTGCTGGAGAATGCGGCTTCTGTCTATATGCATTTGAGTTTCCCAGTATTGAATCTAGGGGTTGATCAGACTTCTCCATCTAGTTACCAGCATTGCTGGACCCCTATATTTCTGCCCCGTGAGGACATGCCTTTTGTAAAACGTCCAGCCTGAAAGAGCATAGTGGAGCTTGCTCCCAAGAGAAAGAAGTTAGGAAGGCTTGGGCTACACATGTTTAGTTCTCCTTCCAAACTAACCAGTCAGATTAAGTCACTCCTTTGTGGGAAGGAATGAGTAAAGGGTTGAAGAGGTCAGGTGTTTTTTGTTAGTAGAGCTATCTGTATATGAAAGGAATCATTTGGAATGGGGAAGAATTCCTCCCTAATAATATACAAGAAATAATATTTATGTATGTATAGATGAATATATGTATAAACGTATTTCAGATCAAGTCACAGCCATTTGAGGGCTAGTGGAAGGAAAAGCAGTGGGGACAGGATGAAAGCAAGGACATGAATGGACAAGAGTAAAATGGACCAAAAAATGGACAAAAGACAAAAAGAGGGAAAAATACAAAAGAGACAAGGAATATGAGAGGAAGAGGGGAAGGCCAAAGATAGTTAGATTAGAAAAAATACAGAGGGGGTTTTTATAGGTTAGAGGCCAGATGTAGAAGGCAGTCATTTTCAGAATGGCCCATCAATAAGTTTAAAAATTCTAGCATTTGCTAACATACTGTATTAGTTATAATGCTCTGTTATAACTAATACATTAGTTATAATGTATTAGTTATAATGCTCTGGCTGTAACTAAGAGACAGCTCAACACAAAATGGCCCAAGTAGTTGTTTTTGGTTCAAAACTGGAAGATATGGGGGCTTTAGGGTCAGTTAATTCAGCTGCTCAGTGATGTTATCAGTGAACCAGGTTCTTTTCATCTTTCCACTTTATAATAGCATGCTAGATTGCCCTCATGATCTGGGTCTTCTGGTCCCAAGACGACTGCTACAGTTCCAGACATCATGTCCAAGTGCAACTGTCTACAGACAAAAATGGGGAATGTCCCTCTCTTGTGTCTCTTTTTAAGAGTGACGAAATCTTGCCCAAATGCTCCTCAAGCAGACTTCTCCCCACATTTTCCTGGTCACAATTGTGTCCCATACCCATACCCAAACTAATAATTTAGAAAGAGGAATGAGACCATCGTGACTGACTCTTATGGCTGCTGGAAAAGTGTGCAAAAAATTGAAATTCCATTAGCAAGGAAGAAGGCTATCAGGTAGGCTGGTGGTTGTGCCCAACACTCACATTCTCTATGATCTTCTCCTTTTTGTATACTATTTATTCCTTTATCCTGTGCACTGCCTCTCTATCTGAATAAATGATTCAGATGAAACTTAGGTTTTCTTATCTCTTTCTGTCCTGAGTATTGATAACAAAGATTTTGCAGATTCTTGTTCTAATAAAAAAAGTGACCAGCAGAGATATTAACAGTGTTGGATTTAAACTTTATTGCCACAGATATGTTTATAATAAATCTTTCTTTTAGGAGACACACACATGTTTAATTGAAAACAATTCATTGATTTGGTCAAGAAAGGCAAGAATCCCTCAAACTGCTAAGAATGATTGCTCAAACCAGTTGTTTGGTGTATTTATAGGCAAGCAATCATATGGTGAATTTTTGTACTTTTTATCCAATGATATCGCATCACATAGATACAAGACTAAGTCATCTTTTTACTTTAATCACAGGATTGAGGGAAATAGAAAGGTGTGTGTGTGTGTGTGTGTGTGTGTGTGTGTGTGTATCATATGTATGAGCAGATATTTTGATAAAAAAAATTCAGACCTTCTACTCTTAATGTTTGATCCAATCTCTTTGAGCTTGTGGAAAACATAAGGTAATTAAGGTAAAAAAAGACGCCATTAGTGTGGTTGCTAGGCAGCCTGTACGCTACTTTAGACAAAGAAATAGAGAAAGTGAAAACAAAGACTCTAAAGCTTATTAAAAAAAAAAAGCTTTTTTGGATACATTTCCACCCCCACTTTGCACGTGCCTTGGCTTTACTTTCATAACCAAAGAATGATAGAAGAGTGAGACAATTATTTTCATATCTCTGATAAACAAAACCCCCTTTTTTCCTAAATTACCTTGCTAAAAGGTATTTTTGAAGGGAGCTAGTATAGCAGAAAGAATATATGATAAGGAGTTAGACAAACTCGGGTTTAAATCTCAGCTCTCACTCTTACTAGTTGCGTGTCCTTGGGCAAGTTACTTAGATTTTTGAGTCTCAATTTTACCATCTGTAAAGTGGGTTAGTGATCTACAGCTTCTAGGATTATTGTGAAGATTAAACAAAGTAATACGTGTGAAGTGACTAGCAGAGTGCCTGGCTTATAGCTACTTCCTTTCCACCTTTTCTTTTGGGGGCCAGGATGACCTTATTGGTTGATGGTGACCTAGCATCTAAGTTACAGTCTGACCTCAACTTCCTGCTCTCTTGAAGTTTTATGATTACTGGCACAGAATCGCTCAATAGTTCCAGCTTTCAAAATTATCTCACTTTCAGAATTCCAAATGGTATTTTCTCAGATCAAATTACGTAGCTCAATGTTTGCTTATCCCTTGGCTCCTGTTGATTTTTCCTATTCAGTCAACAGATCAACAACTATTTATTAAGCACCTGCCATGTGCCATGTACTATGCTGAACTTCAGATAGAACAGTAAACAAGACAGGATTTTTGTCAGTAGTGAGTTTTTTCCCTTTTCATAGAGCTGTTGCCAACATTTACTAGCATATCACTTGTTCCTGCTCTTATGGGGCTTAAATTCTAACGAAAGAGAGATTGTAAATGAGTAAACAAATGTATGAGAAAGATGGCTATATTTCTCCTTTGCCCAATAACTTCCAGTGGAATTGAAATTTCTATATATAGGCTATATTGCTTATAGAAGTGGTTTGCATCCTCTTTTAGTTTATACACTTGCCCATTCAAAAATTATAAAAAACAAAAAACTAGGGCTTCCCTGGTGGCGTACTGGTTGAGAGTCCGCCTGCCGCTGCAGGGGACACGGGTTCGTGCCCTGGTCCGGGAAGATCCCACATGCCGCCGAGCGGCTGGGCCCGTGAGCCATGGCCGCTAAGCCTGCGCGTCCGGAGCCTGTGCTCTGCAATGGGAGAGGCCACAACAGTGAGAGGCCCGCATACCGCAAAAAAAAAAAAAAAAAAAAACACAAAAAACAAAAACATAAAAACAATTTTATACACAGTAAAATCTGTTAAATCCCTTATCAATTTCATTTGTTTTTCCTGAGGCTCTCTGTCCTCCTATTCCAATCTAAACTTGTTCCCTAAGGCTGCTGTACAGCTGTTATGGTAGTATCTCTCTTTTCATCACCCTGGAATTTGCTTTCTCTTTTTTCTGTGCCGGATTCACTATTCATGACTCTCATGACTCCCATTTGCTTGTTTACTCTCTCATTTTCGTTGAGTGCATCCTTTAGTAGCTTCTGAAAAAGGTATACAGGAGGTAAACTTTTGAAATTTTGCACTGAGAGTCTTTATTCTAGCTTCATTATTGATTGATAGTTTGATTAAATATATAAATCTAGGTTAAAAATTATTTTCTATTAGCACTTTGAAGACATGGCACATTGTCTTCTTATTTCCACCGTAGGTATTGAGAACTCCAACGTCATTCTTATTCCTGATCCTTTGAAGCAACCTGTTTTCACTCCTCCTTATCTCCCTTGGAAACTTTTAAGGTTAACTCTTTATTCCTGAAGTAATGAAATTTCATGATTATGTTTGGGTCTTTGACATGTATTATGCTGTATATTTGGTGGGACCTTTCAATCTAGAAGCTCATTCTGCCTAGAAAATTTTCTTATGTTATTTTTTTTTTTATAATTTCCTCAACAACATTGTCTTTGCTCTTTCTGAAAATATTATTAGTTGGGTAGAAGATTGCCTGGGTTGATTTTTTAATTGTATTATTAGTTCTCTTGTATCACCCATATCTTTGTTTTAAGCTTTTCTTCCTTGAAGAATTCCTTAAGTTTGTGTTCTGACTCTTTTACTGATTAAAAAAAATTTTTTGCTATCATGTTTTTAAGTTCCAATAATTGATTCTAGTTGTTTGATTATTCTATTTTTATAGCATCCTGTTTTTGAATATGGTATTTTCTCATATTTCTCTGAAGATATTCATTATAATTTCTTTGAAGTTTTCTTCTGCTCTTTGTGTTTCCCTCAGTTCCTAATTTTTCATGCTTCTTTGTTTTGGTCTTTCTATTTAATCTTGGAAGCTTTCCTTAAATGTCTGATGATCCTGGCTATCTGTATGTTTTTAAGAGTGAAGCTTTAAAAGGAGAATTTGAAAGTGTATGTACATGGTGGTTATGTTGACCTGTAGGCTTCAGTATAGGGCAATTGGCTTGCCAGCTGTTTTTTTTTGTTTGTTTGTTTTTTCCCAATACCTGTAGATCTTGCCTCTTGAGCCAGTCACTTTCTTCAGAGAAGAATGTTTCAATCTCCTTCCTGGGAGTTGTAATCCTGGTTGTCACTCTTCTAGGAGCCATGTTGGGGGAAGTAGACTGGGATTCTCATCATTAAGTATGAAGACTTTAACTTCATCACTCTTTTTTTATGGCCCACCTCACTCTCACCGTCATTTGGGTCAAGTGTCCCAGCTCCAGAGCTGCTCTGAATCAGTTTAACCTGTTTCCTGCAGAGATCTGGTTCTCCTTAGTACAAGTGGGATGGCAGAAGTCTAACTGCTCCTTACACAGACATCCAAAGCCATCCCTCTTTCGTGCTCTGCCTAACCTCCACTTCTGTACATAGTGCCTCTAATTCCTAAGCCTTTCCAGGATTCACAGGGAGCAAATCTGCTTGCTGCTTACCAATATTCCCCTCTTCAGATACTTAGATTTAATCACTCTCCACTCTGCTAAATCAGTTACCACTCCTGTAGCAGCCTTCTATCTTCATATTCTGTGGTCAAGTGCCACTTATCTTCTAGTGCCATTAGATATGGTGGTTTATTGTTTCTGTTTCTTGTTCTCCTTGTTGTTTGGGAGTGATGTTTGAGAGGAGGAAGAGAGTGAAGGAAAAAAATCTTGATTTTGCTATCTTTAATCGGGAAGTCATGAAAGGAAAAAAAAGTTACAAAAGGTATATATGATATTCTTTTATTGGTGGGTTTAATGACAGTCCATGAATTAACTTAGCATTTATTTATTTATTAAGCTCAGATATAACATGGTAGTTAAGAGCATGGGCTCTGAAGGCAGACTGCTGTAAACTTACTTAAGCTCTCTGTATCTTCTTTTCATTATTTTTGGATTAAATAAGTTAATACACATAAAGAGCTTACCTGGCACCTAACATCAATATGATGTTTTTCATTATTATTGTTAATGTTGTTATTTTTATTATTATGATGGCCTTGGCACTCTGCTGGTGATATAATGGAAAACAAAATAGAAGCAAGATCTTTCCTCCAGTGAAGGGGAACAGTTTTACCATTTCAGGGTGCTAAGGACACTGGGTCCAAAACTGGCACTCTATTACATATTTGTGACAAATTCAAGACTGAGACAAGGGTCTTGAACACTAACTTCCATGATGATATTACCAGAGCCCTGTGTTCCTCTTCTTAAATGCAAACAATAGCAGCTATCATGTAGTCAGTGATTATTCTGCACCAGGTAGTTTACGTAAATGATTCCATTGAATCCTCAGACCAAGCCTACAAATTAGGTATTATCAACTCCATTTTATGGATGATGAAACTGAGGCTCAAGGTAACTTGTCCAAGGTCATACAGCTGGCAAGTGGCAGAGCTGGAATTCCAACCTAAGTCTACTACCTGAAGTAATACAACCTGACCATTTAACCACACATTAGCCTTAAAAAAAAATTACATCGTGTCCCATGTCTAGTGCTTTACTCAAAGTAACATTGCTAAGTGACTAATACTTTGATTTGAATGGGTATTTGATTTGAATGGGTATTTGATTTGAATGGATTGTTTTCCTCTGATATAGGAGGTGATAGGGCTTTATGAGGACCCGTGAAAAGAGAAAAATAAATCAGAATGGAGAGATTGCGGGGGTGGGACATCAGTGAAAAACTTCCTAATTTGGTCTCAGCATGATTGGGCAAGGATTATCACTTTGTACCTTTATATTTTGGCACAAAAAGACTTCTGAAATAAGATTTTAGTTCCTGCATTCTTCTCTTTCATTGTATTCCCAATGCTTGTTTTCAATGAAATTCTATTGGCTACAAATGCATATTGCTAGAACACACATTTTGGATATTTTTTCCAAATGTGGCCTTAGTTGGCTAAGCAAAAGAAATCCTCTGGATTTCTCAGCCAGCCCGGGGGACCTTAAGCTCCTACACCTATTGTTTTCCATTACCATAAATATGGGTGCTTGGCAGGGGGATGCTAGGCCGAAGGTGATGTGGTTAGGACTGGAACATTCCAGGATGGGGCCCACTAGACAGGTTGTCAGAAAAGCTTGCCTGCAGCTCACAGTGGCTACAATTGTCTTTGTACTGCATTCTATGTAAAATAAGAGTGTTATCTTCATGAGTATCATCATATCAAACAGATTAGGCTATTAGACATTTTTTGGCTAAGTCCAAGGGTTGAGATCATGCATTATTGGAGGTACCACCTTTAATAACAAGAATTCAATTACCCTTTGGCTTCTTGGTCTCTGTATGCACCTGACTTTTTGTTCAAAGGTGATGTTGCCATTTTGTCCTTCAAGTGGTGCTTTCCAAGCCAGGTGTTTTAATGTACACTTCCAAGGACAAAGTTCTTTGGAAATCCGTTTTGTGTCCTTTAAGCACAGTAAATCTGAACTGATGATAGTCAGCTTGATGACACCATGAGCCATTAAACTGAACAAATTCAAATATCACTGCTCCTGACCCAGACCTTGTTCTCTTGGATACAGGCTCCAAAAATGCCTAGGGTAGAGCTAGCTAAAGTCACTGAATAATAATGAAAGATAAGTTTCCATTATCATTCATTTATTCACAATTCATTTGTTCATTCAGGCTCAGGTCTATACAGCACTCCAAACCAATAGACTGAGTCATCAGTGGTTTCACCATTCTGGCCTGTGATATAACAAGGCCATCTGCCCGACAGAAGGTCTTGCCAATCCTGTCTTGCTTCTTTAGAACCTAGTCAGAAACCAAGACAGAGGGTTGTAAAGAGTGTCCTTACTTTCCTTGTCCAATCCTCTATCTCTTTTTCTCATTATTTGCAGCAGTTGCAACTACAGAGCTTTTGTTACCAATGCTAACAGAGTATGCCTTTGGCTTATGGGAAGGGGCAATTACCATTGCTGAAAGGCACAGCAGGTAAAATGGCAACACAAACCAGCTAGAACACAAATCTAAGGCCTCATAGCAAGAGTGGGGCATAGTGACAGCCCCTCTTTTGCAACCAAATGCTGTTGCTACAGCTATGTTCTTTCCTAGCTTCAAGTCCCCCTACCATACTTCTGTGGCTCTGCGCGCGTGCGCACGCGCGTGTGTGTGTGTACACGTGCATGTGTGTGGTATGTGGTGGAGGCTGGAGAATCCTGAAGAACAAGCTTCAGGTTTCATTCATCTTGGGGAGTTGCTGTCAGTCAGCTCTAGCAGGGGTCAATCCGAGATGGCCAGCTGAAAACTCTGTGCGATGGGTCAGCTCAGAGGTGAGGATGATGTTTTTAAGCGTTTTAATCTTTGCTTTTTGTTGTAGGTTAGATGCAGTCCCTTTCCCAGAAGGCTCTGTGCCTTTCAAAACAGAATACTAGCATTCTCCCTGCTCTCAGGGTCTTGCTGCCCTGTGGTTTTTTACTCATTTGTTTTACTAGTATTGATTTTATACTCTACCTTCCAGCCTTCACTTATCGTCATAACCTACCAAAGCCCCAGTAAACAGGCAGACTCTTGCAGCAATCCTAAATACAATTAAATGGATCATCTGAGAACGTCAGGAAGGGGAGTTAGTAAAAACCCCTGGAGGGACCTCAGTGTGTGCTAGGCAACTAAGTGTGGGTGCCTTGGTGGCAGCACATGTCATCCATTCACCATGCCTATATCTATAGTGTGTGTTAAAGCAGGGTGGTGAAGGGAGATCATTGGAATAAAACTCAGGAGACTGAGATGTTGATTTCTACTCTGCTATTAGATGCTCTGTTACTGGGGCAAGGTCTTTGGCCTGAACAACTGGAAAAATGGAGTAGCTTTTAACAAAAATGGGAAAAACTCATAAATGGAGCACGAAGATTTGGGGTAAAGATCAGGAGTTTGATTCTGGGTACACTGAAACTTAATATTTAAGTAGAGATACCAAGTAAGCAGTTGACTATATGACTGGAATTTAGGAAACAGGTCATAACTGGAAGTGTAAACCTGACATTTATGGCATAGAGTGGTATTTAAAGCCATGAGAGCAGAAGAGATCACCAAGGGAGTGAGTGTAGATAGAGAGGAGGACCAAGGACTGAGCTGTGCGGCACGCCAATGTTAAAAGATCAGAGAAATTAAGAAGAAACTATAAACAAACCAAACAAAAAAGTCTGCAAGCTAAATTTGCTCCCTGGACTAGATCAAGATTTGGGAAGTTTCACAGGAGTTTAGAACTAGAAGAGACCACGGAGAACATCTATTTCAACCAAGAATGCTAAAATAAACTAAGAACCAAGAGACTTGGGTTCTAGTCCTGATTTTATGCCTAGGTGAGTGACCATGACCACTGCAGGACATCTGATCCTGTCCCAAATATCCATAAGACATTTGGTCCACACCAAAAAGTCCTTGATATTTGGTCTTGACCAAAACTTCCATCAACATTTGGTCCATAAGACATTTGGTCCATGCCAAAAGGTCCTTGATATTTGGTCCTCTCCAAAACCATTTGGCATGGACCAAATATGCTCATGGACATTTTGGGTAGGACCATATTTCCAG
This sequence comes from Monodon monoceros, assembly GCF_005190385.1. Classification (NCBI taxonomy): domain Eukaryota; kingdom Metazoa; phylum Chordata; class Mammalia; order Artiodactyla; family Monodontidae; genus Monodon; species Monodon monoceros. The sequence goes on along the minus strand of NW_021703779.1, from coordinate 92,014,827 downwards.
GACCTTTTGGTGTGGACCAAATGTCTTATGGACATTTTGGATAGGACTAAATATGACCAAATCTCAAGGACGTTTTGGCATGGACCAAAATCTTATGACTATTTTGGACAGGACTAAGTGTTTGCTAATCGACCTTGACAAATCACTTCTCTGGGTCTCTCTTTCATATCTAGGAAGTAAGATCGCTAGACCAGATGACTCCCAAGGTTTAGACATTCATGATTCTATATCCTCATTTTAGAGAGGAAGAAACTGAAGTCCAGAGAGAGGGAATAAGTAACTCGCCCAACATACTGGCATTAGGAAAAGACCCCAGGCCAGTGTGTCTTCTTCTATACTGTTGGTCTTGAACCCTGTATGAATATTAGAATCCCTGGGGAGCTTTTCATAATACTGATTACTGGGTTCCTAACCTAAAGTGTCTCATTTTGTTGGCTGGGTTGTGTTTGGCATTAGTATTTTTGACATTCCTCAGGTAATTCTAATGTGCAGCCAGGGTTGAAAACCCTCTGCTCTACATTTACAAGGCATGGCAGTGTTTTGCTAGCTGCTACACCACTCTGCATCTTGACTTGTATTTCTAACACAAAAATGATTCACTCAATTTTAAACCCTTTTATTCAGATGCAGATTGTTACAGGAGGATAGCTTTCTAGACCTTATGAAACCAAACTAGCAAGTATCAGCTTTCCCTGAAGCTCAGTAAAATGGCATGACCATAGCTTTCTTGAACTCCATCCTAGAAGTGAAATGTTGTGAAAAGCCACGAAGCCATGGCCAGTGTGGGAGGAAGCATGGAGGGATCATTTGCTCTTCTTCCCCACCTTTTTGGAAAAAGAATACAAGGTTTGTTCCAAAAATAAACTTACCAGGTTAATGAGCAGGGTATCAGACACAGGACACAAATGCTGTTGCTTTTACCATATTTATATGAGAGGAAGAGTCATGCTGTCCATTGTAGCAGCCTTGTTGCTTTACAGTGGCTTCTCACCAAAGCTTTGCCACTTTGCACAGCAATAGGATATGGGATTTCTTGATTAAAACCTACTTTCTCTATACACAACATTTGGCTCTGTATTTGTGGGTTTGTGTGTGTCAGTGTGCATGTCTGCATGTGTATGAGTTGGGGTATATGTTTAAAACTGTATTCTAGTGTTCACTTTCTCTGGGGAGCATGTGTCTAGGAGAATACCCTTTTTTTTTTTTTTTTTTTTTTTTTTTTTTTTTTTTTGCGGTACGCCGGCCTGTCACTGTGGTGGCCTCTCCCGTTGCGGAGCACAGGCTCCGGACGCGCAGGCTCAGCGGCCATGCCTCACGGACCCAGCTGCTCCGCGGCATGTGGGATTTTCCCGGACCGGGGCACGAACCCGTGTCCCCTGCATCGGCAGGCAGACTCTCAACCACTGCGCCCCCAGGGAAGCCCGAGAATAGCCATTTTGAACTAAGTCGGGACACAGACCTGGACTGTGGAGACACATTATTTATAGTCTTACCACATACACCTACCACTCTAGTAGTGCCAACCAAATGATTTTACTGGGCTTCCCTGGTGGCGCAGTGGTTGAGAGTCCGCCTGCCGATGCAAGGGACACAGGTTCGTGTCCCTGTCCGGGAGAATCCCACATGCCGCGGAGCGGCTGGGCCCGTGAGCCACGGACGCTCAGCCTGTGCGTCCGGAGCCTGTTGCTCCACAACGGGAGAAGCCACCACAGTGAGAGGCCCGCGTACCGCGCAAAAAAAAAAAAAAAAAAAAAGATTTTACCGTGCACAATGCACTAGTAATTAACCTGGTCAATTTCCTTTGCGTGCCTCTTGTCTAAAAAAAGATTTTACCGTGCATAATGCGCTAGTAATTAACCTGGTCAATTTCCTTTGCGTGCCTCTTGTCTATTTCATACTTATTTTTTTAGTGCCCTTTATAACTCTAAATCACTATCTTAGTTTAGGAGCATAAAAATATATTGTGTATGACTTGGTTTGCTCATAAAATTGTCATATTTGATATATTTAAAGATGTGAAGGCCTGGGGGAGAAAACCAGAAAAAATTCAGGGGAGAAACCAAGCAAGTCCTGAGAAACAATTGTTTTTTTTTTTTCCTCTGGGTCTTCAGAGCTCACCTCCACTCAGACGTGCAGCCCTTAATAATGAACACAGGCTTGGAATACACTCTGAGATTGCTCTAGGGTGACTAGGGCTCAAGATAATTGTAATTTTTAAAAATAGGTTTCACCGTTGTTTGGAACCATCTACAATTCAATTTACTTTATTGCACAAGCCATGAATAATGCTATGAAAGAAAATGGACGGGCTAGCGCTGCCAGCCTGGTTCAGCATTCCAGAAACATGCAGTTCTATGGATTCAACCAGTTGATAAGGACAGATTCAAATGGAAATGGAATTTCAGAATATGTAATCCTGGACACCAACTGGAAAGAATGGGAACTCCACAGTACTTACACTGTGGACATGGAAACAGAGCTCCTACGATTCAGAGAGACCCCAATTCACTTCCCTGGTGGCAGGCCCCCTCAAGCAGATGCAAAATGCTGGTTTGCAGAAGGGAAGATCTGCCAAGGAGGTAAGGAATGGAAAATCAATGGTAGTCAATTTGGCTCAGCTTGGGTTATAGGGAACCTCTTTAGGAGAAGGCATATTTTAATATTGGGACACTCATAGAATCAATCATTTGCATTTAGGTGACATAAACATCTTGGCACTCTACACAGTTAATTTAAAATAATAAGGACAATGATAGGTACTTTGCAGCCTTAAATAACCATCCACAATTTAAAAGCCCCCCCTACCTGTTTTTAAAAGGATCCCACTCCCAAAGAGGTTTTCCTAATAAGAGGAAGGCATGATGCTTTTTCTTGGTCTTTTGTAGGCTGCGATCTGTGACTGTTCCCTCTGCTAGAAAATTCACCTGTCCTTCCCTTGATGTATCCAAATCCTTTCAATCAGGTTCCACCACAGAAATACCATTTTCCACCCTCTCCTCTCTGAACTCTCGTTGAACTAAAAGTCTGTACCTCACAGCTTAGCACAAAATTGCTTTTCAGTTGTTTCTTGTGTATTGATTGTGTCTCTTCCTCCCAAATGGACTGCTTCTTGAGGGCAGGGACCAGAGCTAATAATTCTTATACCTTCCAACCACCCAACACAGTTGGCATCCCATGAATACTTGCATTTGATTGACTGATGGAACTCCTCTAGTTTGTGGAAGAGGGGAAACTCCATCTAGTCTCTGAGAGCCAGAGGGGAAATTTGGAAGGATCTATACTATTCCTATGCAAGTGTACCCCACACCCTTCTAAAACCAAATGCATCTATTTGAAATAGACTTCAACTTCTATTTTGTTTTAGCATGACATACCCAGCTACCTCTTTACTTGCCTCATCATATATTTCCCTCTGAAATCTTAGTAATCTATCCAAATACTTAGATTTTACAGAGGACAATTTACATCCTAGTGAAAACACTAATTATCAAAAACAGACTTACCCTTGAAGGACAAGTGTTACGTTTTTCATCTATAACTCACGAGGTCTATGGGCTCAGGTGAATTAAAAAGGTCTTTTATTTTATGAAGCCAACATAATACCCTTCGCAGGTGAGATAATATATTTATTCTCAAGAACTCTATTGCTGTCCAACTTAAAGTACTCAAAGTTTTCCATTCGTGGACTTTTTTTCTCCAAAGAAACACCCGGGTCAGCCTTAATTCATGTGATTTGTTATTGTCAGAGTGGTGAGTGGTTTTGCTTCAGAACAGTGAAATTGCTTTCTGTGTCCATAAAGTCAACAAGACAGACTGTGCCGGAGAAAAATAGAATTAAGTTAGGTAGATGTAGCTTGATTTTAGAGTCACCAGAAAGCACGAGGAGTCGCTCAGTGGTGCCCTTTATTTACAGCCTCTTTCTGATACCATTCTCCCTCTTCCTCTTCCTCTCTGCAGGCATCGACCCTGCCTTTGCTGTGATGGTCTGCCTTGCCTTGCTTATAGCCCTGCTATCTATTAATGGATTTGCTTACTTTATAAGGTACGTTTTTTCTTTTTGTATGTAAAAACACAAGCCCATTATAGCCTTGTTAATATTGATTTCTGGGAAGTCATGTTTCAGTATAATTGCCTCATTACATGACCCACTGATTTTCTTTTTTCCGTAGTGATTTACCATCCCTACCGGCCCATTTAGAGTGAAGTGTTTTCATGATGCCAAGAATAACTTCCTCAGCTGTGTTGTCAGTGTTGTCGCCTGTGAGTAGATCTGGCTGTCAACACTATCGTGAAATAAGGGAACTAGTACTTTAGGGCCTGCCTACTCCCTAGCTGTGCTCCCTTTTCCACTGGCAGAGTCTCCTGTAACCACTTCCTTCCTCAAATGGTATGGACTGGTAGGTATGGACTGGGAATATTTTAACAAGTTCCAAGAATTAGGCAGACTTTGGCTAGAATCTAAGATTTAGGAATAATGGTATTAATTCACAGGACTGTAGTGGGGATTAAATAAACTGAAGCAAGTATTGTACCTAGAACAATAGCTGACTCACAGTAGGTGCTCAAGAAACAGTAAATCTCATCTGCTTCCCAAGCACGTGGGACTCTCCTGCTGATTGTTGGGAGCCCAGGATCCTCACTTTGACAGTAATCTCTCTTGCCCAGGGTATCATATTCCAAATTTTTACTGTCCTTCTTCCTTGGACAAAAACTATCCTAGCTGATCATCAACATCATCAAGTCCTTGTTTTTCTCCCTCAGATCATTTAATACATGACCAACTACTCTGAGGAACTAATTCAGGATCAGGGATAAATGGCTGAAGATGGCTTAATATGACATCCCTTTCTTATAATCTTTGCATTTTAACAGTTGGATCCTCCCCACATTAGGATGATTTGGGAAAAATGAAAAATGAAATCAGCCATACCCCTCCCACTTTACCCTTTCCACCCTGTGAACCACACCTTTGTTATCTCTTTGTGGGTGGTCCTAACAGCAATATGACAAGAACTTGGTAGGGAACGGGAGTGGAGCTACTTTGGAAAATTCCAAGAAGAAAAATGTCTAGAGTGTATTAAGTAGCTGTGTAAATTTTTTTTTTCTTTTTTGCGGTACGCGGGCCTCTCACTGCCGCGGCCTCTCCCGTTGCGGAGCACAGGCTCCGGACGCGCAGGCTCAGCGGCCATGGCTCACGGGCCCAGCCGCTCTGCCGCATGTGGGATCTTCCCGGACCGGGGCACGAACCCGTGTCCCCTGCATCGGCAGGCGGACTCTCAACCACTGCGCCACCAGGGAAGCCCCAGTAGCTGTGTAAATTTGGACAAGACACTAAATCTCTCTTGGCCAGAATTTTCTCATTTGTAAAATGAAGGAATTGGATTAGATGAACTTTAAGAGCCCTTCCAGCTCTGATGTTCTAATGAGTCTGCAAAATCCTGGATTGAAACTATAACAGGTGTTACTCTTAGTGTTAGAATGTTAGCATCGCTATGAAAAACCACTATTATCCATCTCCCCGGTATTAGAAACTTGATAAAGCCACACAAAATAGTAGGTAGCTTATGCATTGTTAAAGCGCACTTGATAAAGACAATAGTGTAGTTCAAAGGAAGTTTTTCTTTCAATTTCTGTGACTGTGACATATCTCTGCTCAGAACAGAAATTTAATGTCTTTAGCTGCTGCCAAAGAATAAAGTATTTAATTAACATCACGAGATACTTAGTGAAAATAAATGCCCTCCAATCAAAATCTTCCCCCTCTAGGGAGATTTGAAGAGTAATAGGCTCTGGTTCCCCAATGCCAAAAGATGCCATGGCAAGGTGGAAAATGGAGTCACTTAGCTGTTTATTTGTCAGCCCCCCCCACTCTCCCCCAAATGACTGATCTCACTGGTCTTTCCCATGGAATGGACTGGTTTTTTGGGCTTAGAGTGAGCCTAACCTGCAATTCTCAGGAAGGGAAGGAAAAAAAGAAAAAAAGTCATGGGAGGGGGTTTGTTTGGATCTTGTGGGCTGAAGGGCAAAGAAGACTGGAGAGGAAAATGATTGGAGAGGAAAATGAGTGAGACAATTGGTACTTCAAGTGGTCACAGAAAACTCAGAGATGGGAGAGAGGCACATCATTTCCCAGAGTCACTTGGGCCTTGGTTCTTCAGTTAACAAAGCACAAAAGATGCCCTCTCTCTGCTGCCTTCCAGCCTCTCGCTGCCCACCGCGGCTGCAATCAGAAGAGCTGAGTGGCTGATGAGTTTCTGTAATAGATGGTGATTACTTGCAGGAGAGTGGCTCTCTGTTCCTTCCTTTTCTCTGTTTTGATTGTTTAAGTTTTTTTCTTTCTTCAGAAAGAAAGACGTGCAAAGAACCCAACCACCCCAAAAGAAAGGATTCTTTGAACTCCTCCTTTCTCCCTACTCTGAACCAGATTGCCTCGCCTTTCTATAAAGCTCTCCCGTGCTCTGTAATACTAATGATGATAATGAAAATAATGAGCTCTTATACTTTCATAGTGCTTCGTGCTTTTCGGAGCACTTTCACATATATTATCTCATTTGATTTTCAAAACAACTCTGTAAAGCGAGTAATGCAAGGACTATTATCTGGCGAGGTAGATGAGGACACTGGGGCATGAAGAGGTTAAATTATTTATCCAAGGTAATCTGGCTAATTAATGACAGAATCTGGATTGAGAGTCCAGTTTTTTTTCTACTAGAGTGTATTCTGTAGCATGATTATTTTTACAGGTGTGCCTGTTTTAAGACAATTCACTGCACATATGAAATAGATAAGTTAGGGAGTGATGCTTTACTTTGCCAAAAGATTCATGTGCTCTACCCAAGAATTCACCACAGGGCTCTTTTAATTTTCTCTGCAGGGCAGCAGCTCCCACAGTGATAAGGGACATATTTGTTGGCAGACAATTAGAAACACATTAATTGTTTGTTTACAAATCAGTAGAATCACTGAGAAAAACTGTCTGGGTTGCCGGTACTTAAAGCTACAGCGACACTGTAGACTTCTTAGAGCAACTTGACAAAGCAGTTTCATTCAATGGTTGTTTTCCCCATTCTGGCTGTCGGCTTTAATACATTCCACAGGGTGACCATTAAGGGGTTATGGAAAAAGTGAAGCCAAACTGTAGCTATCAGAGCCCCCAAGACAAAATAGAACAAAACAACCACACGGACTAATCCAAGGTTCCCTTCAGGTCCTCAGGTTGCTCAGTTAGCTCAACTGAGGACCCACCTGGCTGTGTGGGTAGACATCATAAACTCCTATGTGTCTAGTAATTGATTTGTAAGAAATAATTGCATTCACCGCAAATTAATGGGCATGTTTGGAGAGAATCAGGTTTAAACTGTGAGACAAGACTCTTTAAACAAGAGACCAATTCAGTCAAAGGAAAAAAAACTCAGTCAGCCCACTTGTTTGGAATCATGTAGACAAAGCAACCAACTGATTGAATTTTTCCACTTTTCAACCTGTTGCTTTGGCAACGTACAGATGCAACTTTGCAAGACAAGTGGTCTTGTGGGCAGAAATCTGGGCCCACAGCCAGACACCAAGGATTCAAGTCCCAGCTCTGCCTCAGGCTATGGAATCTCACATAATTTGCTTAATTTTGTTTTGTTTCTTTAATGTGTTTTTTTGTATTTATAAAATGGAGATTAATGATTCTTGGCCTTGGTATTATCAGAATATATACTATGGCATATGAGAAAAGTTGTTGAGTTCTTTAAAAGTATTCAGAGGTGTTGTTTTGAATGTACCCTTGATGTGGAATCACTGTTTTATTAGTCTGAGATATCATCCCCATGCAGCGCTTTCCCTTTTGATATCTCTTTAATAGCATTTTCACTTTTCTCTTTTGGTCTTTGTAACATTGCAAGTGATGAGGACCAGGCTTGTTCTCTCTCTTTGCTGTGGATACTGTGGTAAACATCTATGTGTGGTTATTCTCTCAATTATCTTGTATATTTTTAAACTTCTGTCATAGGGCAAATTTACCCCTGGTTTGCAAAACATCCAGCCCCCTGTGACCTTCTGATTGTATGCTTCTTTCAGACGTCGTATAAATAAAATCCAGTTGATTAAAGGACCCAACAGAATTCTCCTGACTTTGGAGGATGTGACGTTTATCAATCCCCACTTTGGCAGTAAGGTAAGGAGCATCCCTTGCTCTTACTGCACGGCCCAAGCTGGTATCCACACGCCACAAGTGACTATTGGGCACTTGGCATGTAGCTAGCCTGAACTGAGATGTGCTGTAAGAGTAAAATACACGTTGGACTTAGAAGACAGTATAAATGTAAAATATCTCATTAAAATTTTTAAATATATTAATGACATGTCAAAATGATAATACTTTAGATATATTGGGTTAAATATATTACTAAAATTAACCTCACCTGTTTCTTTTTAGGGTTTTTAATGTGACTACTAGAAAACTTAAAAGTACATATGTGGCTCATGTTACATTTCTATTGGATAGTGCTGTCTTAGTTTTGAGAAAGTGATGCAGCGCACTTTGGGCAATAGTGTAGCTTTGACTACATATAGCCCTTTTTTGTACATTTGGACTCAACATGTGATTGCTAGTTCCTCAATGGTGGGGGTACATCTTTTTTGTTTTAATGTTAGCCCATAGCACCTGATGTGGTGCTGATAGCGTAATAGGTGCTCTTAAAAGTGGTGAATGAATCAACTAGTGAAAGAAAGTTAAGCGTCACCAGGGGTCCTCTTCTGATTGTGATTGTGTCGTAATTGGCTATTTTCACTGAGTGCCTGCCACTATGTCCTGGCCTTGGGCTAGGCTTTGTAAGAGATGGCATGTAGTCCCTGCCTTCATGGAGATTACAGTCAAGTCAGAGAGACAAATCATACCATACGAGTCGGTGGATGCCATATTGTACAAAGGACACTAGAAATATGGTAGAACTTAAGAGGAGATAGATCAGTGGAGGAAGGCTTCTTAGAGACCCAGCACCGAATCTGGGTCTTAAAGAAGGCGGGAGAGGATTTGTCTAGGTCCCAGGTCACAAACTGGTAACCACTTTTGTCTGACATTTATGGTTTAAAAAAAATTGTAGCCAGAATTTTGGAATTGTGAGATTATATATAAAAACCTGGATTTCTGGATGTTCTTTATAGGTTGGAAGATCTATCAACTTTGGGCATCATTGTGGCAACTGGCTGAAACTCTTCAGTAGTTGCCATTTTGGGAAGAATTTGCAAAAACGGTGTCTGCAGTTTGACACAGTTCCCATCACTCTCTATTGTCTTAATACTCAACTTAATTCATCAATTTATATTACCTGCCTCGCCCCTATAGGCCTCCTAGGCAGAGAAAACAGCACAAACAAGAGCTTGGAAAAGAAAATGTGTAGGGAAGAGTTTTGTCCAGTGCAGCTAGTAGTAGGAGACTGTGCCTCTTTGTGCCCAGTATATGTGGTCAAAATAAAGACATTAGTCTTTGCCAATTCTAGTATGGTGGTGGCAGGGTGTAGGGAGAGGATTCCCACACCTCACATTGTTCTTATGTGCTATTTACTTTTGCTACACCAGCATACCAGATCTGAGAATTAATTATCTCTGTGACAGAACTGATCACTTGCCTAAATGTGACACTAAAAGGTATGCTTTAACTAGTTGGCTGGGTGAGAGTGGATTTACATGATAATACCCTGTGCATTTGGAATCAAATGAAAAGTTCAGCTGTTTGCTTTAAGTCTCAATTACAACCCTAACTCTTACTTGTTTAAATCACCAGATCCTTTTGTAAGGTTGATATCATGTTCCTGGAAATGTATTGCTGAATGCCAAAATGATCACTGTGGCTGAAAGCTACATTCTACCCTTATGCCATCAAAACTTATTGATGTTAGTCTCCATTTTTGAAGCCACCAGAGGACACTGGAACTCAAGTGGTGGAATTTGTCTGGATTTGTCATATTCAATATAACTAGATGTTTTGTGTGTAAAGTGTCAAAACAATAAACATAGCTCAATTTTGGACTGAATTAGCCTCTCCTTTTTATAGGCCTTGCAGTAGTCCAGTAAATATAAAACCTCCTCCACCTATGCCTTCTCTCTTTCCTACTGAGACACAAAATATATTTGGGTTTCATACCAGTTCTCACAAAATCACCATAAATAGCAGAATAGTGCTACCTTCAGATGAGCAAAGTGCCCAAGGTTGTAAAATCTTGTTCATGATAATAGATCTTTTCTTTTACTTGTGCATAAATTCTGACATAATGAGAGTTAAAAAAAAAACAATCATCACCACGTCTCACCATATGAGTGATAAAAATTAATAGCAACAGGGATAGATAGCCTTACAGGGCTGCTGCTGCTTCTTCTTCTTCTTCTTCTTCTTCTTCTTCTTCTTCTTCTTCTTTTTCTTCTTCTCCTCCTCCTTCTTTCTTTGCTATATTGGCCCAGGTGGAAAGGGATGGCATTACCTAGAAGAGCATAGCCCTTGGCCTCCAGATCCTTTGTGGCACTTGGCTTGTATCATGGGTTCTTATGGAAGAAGATAAGGGGAGCATGTATTTTCCTTAACTGCTGTGTAGTCACAAACGTGCAGCTGGCTGTGTCTAATCAGTCAAGAAGCCAAGGCAAGAATTCCATCCAAATGGAATGTCTGAAAGTGTAAACTCTTGGTGCATAAAAAATTAATTCAGTCTAGAAAAATTGGCAGGTCAGTAGAAGTCAGGTCAGGAAAGGAAGTTTTTAGAAGAAAGTGAAGCTGAAGCCCAAATATATGTGGATTTTGGCAGATTCTCTTGCTTTCTCCTTTGCCCTTCATGGAGAGGTTTGTATCTCAATATACAGATCTAGGTGCTCCTGCTGAGATATGAAAATAAAGAATGAAAGGGAAGTGGATTCCTCTCTGGCCTTGCTCTGTTGAGGAGAGTTCAGGTTGATGCAAGGGATATGTGAAGAGTCAAGTTTTCCACCTTGTCTGAATCTTGAGCTGTTGGGACTTCAACACATTAGGGGCTAAGTATAGCTTACTATTGCCTTGGAGCTTTGTGATTGTCTTGTCTTGGTAGAATGAACTGAACTCGGGGCTAAATCAACTGGTGATCTTCAGTTTATCAAAGACTGTTAAGGGCAGAGTGTGTGAAACTACTTAAGATTAATTTTTATTGGCAAGCAAGAGAGAAACAAAGCATGATGTGGTACAAAGAACACAAGACTGGAAACATAACATCTACGTTCCTCTTCCAGTCCCTAAGTCCCTCTCTGGGTCTCTGTTTCTTCATTGTAAAATGAGAGTGTTGGAGTTGGTGGTGGGGAATGGCCTAGACAATACCAAATGTAACTGCTAACTCTGAATTGCTATAATTTTAAGAAAGGTATATTTAGAGAAGTGGAAAAGGGTATGAGGATCTTGTTGACTTATTATTTCTTCATATGAAGTACGTCTGCTGGTTCAGTTGAAGATATTAAGTTCAGTTGAAGATGTTCAATTTTAAAAGTTAACACAGATTGGAGATAACCCTTCCTTTTGTCATTCAACTGTACACTTCCTAGCCCTCTCTTATCAGACTTATGTGTACTAATTAACAAATAAAGGAATAAGAAATTTGGCCTATTTAAACATCAGACTTATAAATCATGGGCAGATGATCTTCTCACTCTCTACCATCTTATAGCTTTCTGAGATATCTTCTGCCATTAATCTTTCCTGCACAAAAAAGGATGCCATTCAAGATGGTATAACATAAAGAGCTAGGCCTAAGAGCCAGAACAGTGGGATTCTGTCCTAAGTTTTCTATTGATTTTTTTCAAAATGTTAGATTCTCATCTTTTTCTCATTTTTGTCTATAAAATGAGGGTCCCAAATTAAATTATGACAGGCGTTCTTTCTTGTCCCCCAAAATCCATGGCTCTAATCTTCTCTAGGAGATGGAAATATCTGCAGAGCTTTGCCTTTCTTTTGTGGTATATGGAGGTGAATTGTGGTATACGGAGGTGAAGCGCAGAACCAATCCTAGCATTAAAAAATGCTGGGGATAGGAAAAATTAATCAATCTCATGTTTATAGAGCTCAACTCATAGAGTTACTCGATTAGGAATTAAAAAAGAAAAAGAATACCATGTAAGCATAGTGTCTATACCATAGCTCAATGCTCTGTCCTTAATCACGATAATTTTGTTCATAAACTTTCTTTTCTAATCCTTTCACAGAGAGGAAGTCGTGTCAGTGTAAGCTTCCAGATCACGTCGGAGGTCCAAAGTGGAAGGTACCCAAGGCTCTCCTTTTCTTCAGGGAGTCTAACTCCAGCTATCTATGAAAACTCCAACATAGCAATTTATGAGGTAGGATATCCAACAGCTATCTAATCTGCTGCCTTCTTGGGTTTTAAATTGAGGCAGTGACGTAGGACTTACTTAGTCTTTGTGCCAAAATATTGAGGCCTTTGTTAAGTCTTTCCTTTTGATAAGTATTTTTGTCCATTATCCCCTTACAGACTTGTTTGGTTGACATTTTTGACGATGATTTTCCTCGGCAGCTAATCTACTTACTTCCAACTTCATTGATCTTTCAACACCATGTATTTACTATGAATGCAGAAAAAAGTTCGTGAGGCCCAAACACTTAACCATGTCACTCATTCCAGAAGACATAGATATCATAATAGAAGAAATGACTTCCTGAGTGAACTGTTTGTGATGGGATGTCTAGAGACGTGCTTATATAGAGTAAGGCTTGGGGCAAGCTCTTCCCTTCAAATACTGCTTGTTCTTCCTTTACCTGTTAATCTCTGATATTACTGAAATCTTTAAAAAATTATTCATTTCTTTCCTTTCCTCAGCCTGTACTTCCTCTTGCAGTAAAAGGTTACCTTCTGATGTCTAAAATAGAAATCCTTTTTATTTCACTTAAATTTCTGTCTTTCATGCTTTAAGAGACCACCCCCAACCCCTTGTTCTAAGATTCTGGAATTTGGCAACCAGAACAAATCTTGCATCAGTTAGAGAGACGAACTGTTTCTTCTCAGCAGGAAAGAGTTAAGCAGGGGGTAAAAGGGAAACTAGACTGCCTTTCTGTCCCTCCTAAGTAAGGCCTTCCCAGTATGGTTTCCTTGTTTTGTTTGAAGATACTCCCAAAAGCAGCAAACACTCTCAACTTCAATAGTAACTACAAAGAAAGTCCAAAACAGGCCAGAATGAGTTTTTAGGTTGTCCACCATTGGATTTTCCAAGTGAATGCTCTCCTTCATTGGATAAATAATTTATAGCTACATAAAAACACCAAGATTAGCATGGCATATATTTTCTCATTGTACCTGAAGTGTGTTGACTTACATTTGGAGCAGGAAACCTCTGGGTCTTGCCTTGAACTTAATTTAATCAAAGAGGAGATTTGATTCAAATGTAAACTTGAGGTATTGGGGAATTGACAGTTCTACTCTCTCAAAGACCAAAGGCAAGATAATCTCAAGATAATCTTCAGGATGTCAAATGGAATGGGGCTGATGGCTTTACAAATATATTGACATCTCTAAGATTCTGAAGTAAATCTCAATACCTATGGCAGTCTCTTGGTTTTTCATCTGTAAATTGAGGGGTTGAACTAAATTCTTAATCTTGGCTGTTCATTAGAATCTCTGTGGGAAACTTAAAAAAATACCTATGCCCAGGCATAGTAACTCTGATTCATTTGGTATGGGGTGGGCCCAGGCATTGGTATTTCTTTTAAAAGTTCCCCTATATGTGCAGCCAGGGTTGAGAATTGCTGAACTAAGAGTAAGGCCTCTTCTGGCCCAGATATGCTATGAATCTCTGATACTGTGGAAGAATTTATGTGTTTAATTGTGGTATGTTTTATTTGGTGGAGCTGGAAGGTGATAGTGTAGAATTAAGAAGGGAGAAAATAAACATCTGTATGTAATTGGCCTTTAAGAATTTGTCAGATATTTCCTCACTTTGGAAGGAAGCAGTCAGTTGAGTTAGTTCCCATAATGCCTGTTGTTGGTCAGTCAGATCATGGGTGTTTCTGAACTGTGTAGGCCAAAGGAGGACTTTATCTGCACAAAAGGAAGGTGTTAGTGAGAATAATACCACACCATGAGGTCAAGATTAGGCTGATGGCAGGGTGTAAAGGAAGACAGTTGAAGCTAGAAAACTGCCTAGCTAGAGCTAAAGAGGACTCCGGGAGAGAGCGGTAGTCAATCGAATCAACAGACCAAAGAAAGAGGTCCAGTGTGCCTTCTGAAACAGCCCTCTATTAGGAGTGTTTTAAAGATTCATTATCTAGTTTCTGTTTAGAATAAACCGAATTTTCATAAGAATTTTTAGCGGAAGGTGTGGAAGTTCCAGACAATGTGCCTGGAGTAGCAGATACCTAATAACAGAGGACAGGCTTCTTTAGGACATGCCATAACATTGTAATACACTGACACAGATTCACACTTTGATGGGACACACAGATGCATAGCCTTCGGAACTGTACAGGAAAATCAGCCCTTATCTCAGAGATACTCTGTGAGATGTAAAAGGAAAGCCAGCTGAGCAGACTGCTGGGGAAAGAGCAATGACTGGCCGATGCAATGGGGACGTGTCAGGATCTGTTCTAATAGCCACAGTCTAGGGGAGAGGGGGTGAGGTGGGCAGTAGTGCAGCCCTGACACACTCAGAGAGAACCCACTGAACTGATCCTCCCTTTTTATTCTCTGACTCCTTCTGTCCCTCAACCTGTCCCTGTGTTTTTCTCTTTGTCCCATTTCTGTCTCTCCCCCGTACACCCTCCCCATTCATCTCTCTTTTCCAGAGCCTTTTTTTCTATCTTCCCACCTTCTATATCCCATATAGCTCTCTCTCCACTCCTCTCCTTTGCACCAACCATCTTTTCTCTCTCATCACAGAATTGGATCATCAAAGCTGAAAAGGACCTTAGAAATCATCTAAGTCGTCCAGCTCTATCAGTGAGGAAACTGAGGCTCAGGCCAATGAGGTAGCTACCCTAAGACCACCCCTGAATTTGAGGCAAAGCCAGGTCTAGAACTTAATTCTCTTGACTCTTAGTTAATACAACAGGGCCTTAGTGCAAAACTGATGGACTTTAAATTACTTCTAAAAACTTTAGTAGATAGAGTTTGATGTTTCTTCCTCTTAATTAAAAAGTGAATGATGAGTGAAGTATTTTATCATTCTTTCTCTTAAAAGAAAAAACAAAACAAATAGTGCATGCACGGTAAAGATAACACCGGCCCATATCCTCCCTTTTCCTCATTACTCATAAAGTAGGATACACACAGACTTAATAAACATTTGCTTATAAAGTTCATGAGAATTGTTTAAATCTTGAAACAAACACACACAAATCCCCCAAACCAAAGAAAGCCCATGGGAGGAAAGAGCAACAAAGTGGGAGATGGAAGACCTTGGTTCTGTTACTACCTAACCTTCTGACCTTGGGCAAGTCATTTAATCTCTTCAGGCTTCAATTACTTTAAATATGAAGCCCTCAAATTTGGTGATTTGGGAGGAAAAAAAGTTCTGCTTAACTACTTGTAAAAGTTAATAAGCAAGAGAGAAAGCGGACCCATATCTGCAATAGGGTGGACTCCAGGAAGAAGGTATTAGGCACTGGCTATAGGCAGAGTCAGGGCTGCCAGTACTGATATTCAGGCTGTACACTGCACAAGGGAACCACTTCTAAGAGGGTACTATTCACATTGTAGACATATAGTAACGTATATGAGAGTGGTGCAGGAGTGAGCAAAGAGATTCTGGCCTCTCAGCCTAGCTCTGGAATGAGGTAGCGGACCTGACAAAGAGGCCTTACCTGGCAGGCAGGGCTTGGTGGTACGCAGAATACTGAAGCTGCTAGTGGAGTGTTTTCCCTGGTGTCTGAAGGATGTATGAGTCAACGAGAGTGTGGTACATGCACAGATATATACAGCTGGGGCTGCTGCCCAACATCACAGGGCTGCCACAGGCTGCAAAATAATATTCTCACATTATTTTTTTACTTGAGGGAAAGCACCCTTTGCTAATTAGCACAAAGGTGCCATAGAAGCTAGCGGTGACCATGGTCCATGTAATATAATGGCAAACGTGCTGGGAAGGCTTTACTATATACACATCAGTGTATAACCCACACATGGGCTGACTTTGTAAACTTTCAGATTAAACCTCAGCCTTTGATCCCTCTAAAGGGCAAAATCCTTTAGATTTTGTGGGGCCTTACAATGGGCCTTTCTAACCAGTTCCTAAGTGACTATGATGTAATTGGTCTAGGGCCACACTCAGGGAACTGCTGGGCAAGAGACCAGGAAAGCTGCCTTTGGTACTTTGACCAATCTGCTACAGACAGGCACTGGTCCTGGACTACCTGTCTGAATTTTGTGGGCGTGAGCCTGGCTGACACAGTTTTGTTCAGCTGCTGAAGGTCTCTAGAAGCCATTTCCTAGTTAAAGGGTTTTGAGCTCCTTGGCCAGAAGATACCCTCTAACACACAGTACGGCGAGTAACTCAGATGCCTGCAGCTCCCATTATTAGCCTTTGCCTCCGGCTGGTCTCCAGATGTAGTGCCACAGCTGGATATATTCCATAATAAGAGAGTGGCTACACTCTCTTATTCTCGGAATTTGACTGTACAGAGCTCTCTGCTTTATTATCTCTACTTGATGACAAATTGGTGCAGCCTGAAATGGAATCTCCAGGCTATAGGTAATAGATGTGAAAGCACTTTGAAGAGGAGAGAGCGCTGTGCAAATGTAAGGCATTATTATTATTATTATTACAGAGAAAAAGGAATCTGTGTATTGCTTTTTTCAGATTTGGGCTGGACAGAAACTAAATAGGGCTTGGTGACTGATGAATCCTTGAGGCTATGCACGTAGAAGAAAATTATCTATCAGGCACTGGTGTTAAAGTGAAGACAGTAAAATAATTGTTGTCTTTGACTTGACAGCAGCCTTAGAAATAGCTGTTTTGTGCTTAAAAAGTCAGAAATAGACTTCTGAAAGAGTCTAGATTACTCTATTACTACGGTAGTACATTTGTACATCCAAATAAAAAATGTTTAATCGATGTTTAAGCCAATCAGTTTATGATTAAAGCATAACAGGCCCCCAAAATGACCTGTCCCACAAGAGAAAAATGGATCAAGGTAAATGCAGGAAACATTTGCTGCACTACATCTCCTGCCCTACATCTCTCGACATAGACGCCTCAAGGCAGTGAGAATTGCAACCACTAACCATCACCATTAATCGCAGGAAACCTGGTGCTACATCACTTAGCTATGAATGAGTGAAATGACCCGGGACTTTCTGCAGTTACTTAAGGAAGTCTTTGCAGAGAGCAGTATCATTCCTTTGATGACATCTGCATCCCTGCAATTGTTTCCCTGCTTTAGTTAATTGGAATTTTAAACTTTAACTTCTCGGTGTGACCTCCTTTTTAGCTCTGAATACAGAATGTCCATGGGGCGGAGGGTGAGAGAGGAGGAACAACGCTTGTTTAGGCTGATGGTCTAACTATAGACTCTTCATGTGGAAGGGACATTGCTCTAAAGCTGCTGGCAACTAAGGCTCACCAACAATCTTTACCTTTTCTTTCTAGGGTGATTGGGTGTGGCTGAAAAAGTTCCCCTCTGGAGATTTTGGAGACATTAAATCCATCAAATCAAGTGCAAGTGATATGTTTGAAATGGTATGAGAAACCCTCTCTTATATATATTCCCACTGAAACCACCAATCGTTTCTCCAAAGTAACTAATACCAGCTGTTAGGAAGATCCTTTAACAGATCAGTGCAGGGAAACTATAGGGTAGCTACTGACTCATTACGACCGTATGATGCAATGGCAAAAGTATGGGCTCCGGAGTCAGAAAGACATGAAGGATTCACTTCTCAGCTCTACCACTTAAGAGATATATTAACTTGGAAAAGTCACCTAAACTCCCTGAGCTTTACTTTCCTTATTTGTAAAAGGAGTATATTAATGTCTACTTCCCAGGGCTGAGATAATACACGTAAAGCATCTTGCACATTTCCTGACATATAGCTTCTTCGTAAAATGGTATCTGATTATTATTAAGTACATATCCCATAATCATTCAAAATCTCCGTTTGCCAGGCCTGGAAAAGTCATCTGGTAATTTCTATTTACATAAGAAAAATGGTGATTTCCCAATCCCACCAATTATATTGAAAAAGTCCTTGGGGGCTTCCCTGGTGGCGCAGTGGTTGAGAGTCCGCCTGCCGATGGAGGGGACACGGGTTCGTGCCCCGGTCTGGGAAGATCCCACGTGCCGCGGAGCGGCTGGGCCCATGAGCCATGGCTGCTGAGCCTGCGCGTCTGGAGCCTGTGCTCCGCAACGGGAGAGGCCACGACAGTGAGAGGCCCGCGTACCGCAAAAAAAAAAGAAAAAAAAAAGTCCTTGGATAGTTTGTTTAAGGAAGCAGTCTGTACATAAGGCAGAGATGATGATGCTTCCTCTCAAACCATTTAAAGTTGACTCCTCCTTGAACTTTGAGTTCATAAAAGATTTACGGAACTGTCTGGTTCCTTCAGACTCATGAAAGTGGGATTTCTAGAAGATAATGATATATTTCTTCACATTTATGAATCAGGCAAGTTCAAATCAATCCAATAGGTTTGAATGAGACACCTGCTACATCCAGACTGTACAAGTGTACAAGTGAGAAAACAAGGGAAATGGGGAAATGGAAGAGGTGCAGCCCATGAGGGACCCAATGTGCCTCATGGATCAGAATGAGATGTTATGATTTGGTATTTCCCTTACATGTGGTTTTGATGCCTGGAGCTGAAGGAAAAATAATGAGAGATGAATCCAGAAGGAGTGACTAAGGTCAGAGCTAGAATAAGCAGTCCCACACTGGTTTGATGATCTGGGATGCTAAACAGAGAGCTAGATCCAAAGTATGGAGCCAAACAATGCCAAACCTGGGGGAGCTGATAAACTAGAAGTATGGAAATAAGAAGACCCAAGGTAGAGTGTGTCCATGATACCTTTTTTTGGGTAATTTAAAATTTTGACATAATTTCAAACTTGCAGCAAAGCTGCAAGAATAATTCAGGGAACTACTGTATATCCTACCCAGATTCAGCAATTGTTTACATTTTTCCTAGTGCTTTTCATGCTCTATTTATAAATTTATGTACAGTCGGCCTTCAGAGTCCATGTGTTCTGCACCCCTTGATTTGACCAACTTCAGATTGGTTGAATCTGCAGCTGCAGAACCCACGGATACGGAGGGCCCACTGTACTATTTTATTTTATTTTTGTTTTTTTTAAGTTGACAAGTATTTATTACATTGTTTGATAACAACCAATATTATGTGTTAACTATTATTTTTTTAAAGGATAAAATCATGATTCTCGCACAAATACAAAATGAATACATGTCAAAGGTTTTGTTTAAATCATTAAATATATAAGGGAATCAGGAAGATATTACAACCACTTCAAGGCAGAATTCAAAGTACTGCTGTATCATTTTTTATAAGGGACTTCAACGTCCATGGAGTTTGGTATCCTCCTGGGTTTGGAATCAATCCCCAGTGGACACTGAGGGTTGACTATATATTCTTTTCTTCTCAACCATTTGAGAGTAAGGTGTAGACATCATGCCATTTTACCTCTAAATACTTCAGTGTTTATTTCCTAAAAACAAAGACATTCTTGTATATAACTATGGTATAATCATCAAAATCAGAAAATTTAGCATTGGTACAGTAATATTATCTAAACTGCTGCTCATATTTTAATTTTATCATTAGTCATAATACATTATAGCTAATTTTTCCCTGGGCCAGTTTCCAATCAGAGTTTACACATTGTAGTTGGTTGTCATGTCTTTTTAGTTGCCTTTAATCTGAAACAGAGTCTCAGCTTTTTGCTGTTGTTGTTTTTCTTTATCTTGATATTTTTGGAAGAATTCAGCTGAGTTATTTTGTAGATGGTCCCTCAATTTGGGTTTTTTCCATGTTCTTCATGGTTAGATTTAGGTTATGCATCTTCAGCCAGAATGCTACAGAAGTGATGCAGTGTTCTTTTCAGTGCTTTGTATTAGGAAACACATAATGTTAATTGTCCCATTATTAGTGATATTAACTCTTATTGCTTGGTTTAGGTGGTGTCTACCAGATTTTGCCACCGTAGAGCTACTGTTATTTTTTTTCCTCATTGTAATTAATACATAATTTGTAGAGAGATAATTTGAGTCTGTATAAATAGCCTGTTTTTTTGATCAAATTTTTACCTACTAATTTTAGCATCCATTGATGATTCTCTAACTCTAGCATTCTTTCTATGTTTATTTGTTGGCTCTGTATTGTAAGAAAGAGCCTTACCTTCTCTACCGTTTATTTATTTATTCATACATTTATACCAGTGGTTTTAATTTTATTCAATTATCTATCAGTTATATCTATCTATCATCTATCAATCATCCATCTAATACCTCCAATTGTAATTGAATGCCACAGAGTTCCTTCTATCCTTTCCCTTTCCGTATTTGTAACTCCTTTCTCCAACAGTTAGAAAACTGGCTCGCATTATCCTCATGACATCTTTTTGTGTCCCCTTACTAACTTGTGTTACTATGTCAGGTGCAGATAGTAACTCAATTCTAGGGTGAAGGCCAATTTTCCAGAATTTACCATGTGAAAGGCCCTAATTCCTTTCTAGTACTTTTATGAAGCAGGAAGTGGATCTGACGATGCTATCACTGTGAGTCTAGCACTGCTTTGACTACTATGTGCCTTCATGATTTTAAAATTTTGGGACTGAGTATCAGGGGCCAGACTGGAGAACACATCTTGGTGAGCCAGCTATAGAAGGGAGTCGTGTACAGTCAGATAGATATTCCTTAAAGGGAAACAGCTGGAGTCAGAAGGCCAAAGGACTGATGACTTCCAACATCTTTTAGGGTCCCAACTTCTCCAAAGACGTATGCAGGAAAATCAGGCTGTATCTATCTCCCAGTCTCATGTTCTTTCCCATCATCTGGAACTGAGTGGCATACTCCTTGTACCTTCTAATACCTTGGCTATTTAGTTCCTTGCCATATAATCTCTAATCATCTTCTCTTCCATTTCACTTTGGCCATCCACTACTATCATTATACCTTGGGGTTTGTCGTTATCTATAATTGCTACTGAAAATGCTTCACTTCCAAAATCATAGATTCAAACATCACACTCTCTGGCTATAGCCTTCTCTTCTTTCAACTGTGCCTATATTTTACATTGGGTCTTCCTGTCTACTGACCTCTACTTTCTCCCATCCCACAAGCCCTTCTTTTATCTTCTTTCATGCCCACCTTAGATTTCATAGTTGACCGTTTGAACACATTCTTATTTCTGTCTTTTTGGACACACATAAAACTCATATTCAGGATGACCCTAACTCTTAACTTTCTTTGTGCCTGCATCTGAACAGCTGAGTATTATGGCAGAAAGTCATGCAACAAGGTATATTGTTTCCATCTTAAAATGTCCCTTAAAATTATCCTTTAAGTCCATTATAATACTTCATTAGTTAATTCACTTTCTACAACCTGTATTTCAGAGCTTCTCCATTTTCCTTAAAAGTCCAGTGTTCTCTTCCTCTATTTTTACTGTTACCATCCTGGTCCAAGCCACCATCATCACCCACAAGAGCTACGGCAATTGTCTGTTTTGGTTTTTTTTTTTTTTTTAAAGAGACAGTTTAGTTTTTAGAGCAGTTTTAGGTTCACAGAAAAATTGAGCCTCCCCCACTATCAACATCCTGAACCAGAGCGGTACATTTGTTATAATCCATGAGCACACATTGACACATCATTATCACTCAAAGTCCATAGCTTACATTAGGGTTCAGAGGGTAGTACATCCTATGCATTTTGACAAATGCGTAATGATGTATCTACCATTATAGTAACATACAGAATAGTTTCAATGCCCTAAAAATCCTCTGTGCTCTGCCTATTCACACCTTCCTCCCCATAAACCCTGGCAACCACTGGCAGTTGTCTTTACACATATCCACTTTTATCATTGTCAAATCTTTTCTCCACATTGCAATCTGAGTCAAAATCAAACCTGATCTTGTCAGTTCTCTGCTTGAATCTCTTTAATTAGATTCCTATTGTTCTTCTCTTTGTGTGGAGATTTTAAATTACAGATTCAATTTCTTGAATAGATATTGGACTATTCAAACTTTCTATTTCTTCTTATACCTGTTTCAGTAAGTTATGTCTTAAAAGGAAGTTGTCCATTCCATATATGTTGTCGAACTTACTGGCATAAGGTTGTACATAATATGCTCATGCAATCTTTTAAGTAGCCTTAGGATCTGTAGTGATGCTCCCATTTTCACTTCTGATAATGACAATATGTGTTTTCTCTTTCTTGACCAGTTTTGCTGGAAGATTATCAATTTTATTAATCCTTTCCAGAAATCAACTTTTGGCTTTGTTGATTTTTCTCTATTGTATGCCTGCTTTCTATTTCATTGATTTGTATTCTGGTTATTTCTTTCCTTCTTAGTTTCTTTGCTTTTAATTTGTTGTTCTTTTTCTAGTTTTTTGAGCTGGAAGTTTTTATAGTTGATTTTAACCGTTCTTAGTTTCCAATACAGTCACTTAAAGCTAGAAAACTTCCTTTAAGTACTGCTTCAGCTACATCCTGGAAGTTTTTCTTTTCTTTTAAAAAACTTTTATTATAGAAAATAACAAACACACACAAAATAAACAGAATGATATAAACAAACTCCATATGCCCGTCACCCAACTTCAACAATTATCAACATTCTACCATTATTATTTCATCTCTACCTCCACCCACTTCTCACATCTCTAACTTGGTTATTATTGTTGTTATTTTGCAGTTCTGTGTTTCTGAGGTACAATTACATGCATTGAAATGCTCATATCATACATATATATAATTTTGATGAAGAGATATGCCCATATAATCTAGACTTCTATTATGATATAGAATAGGGGTCGGCAAAGTTTTTACATCCTGGCCTGTTTTTTACATCCTGGGAGCTAAGAATGTTTTTTACATTTTTTAAGGGTTGTAAAAAAAGAAAACAAAGATTATGCAACAGAAACTATACATGATCAGCAAAGCCTAAAATATTTACTAGAGGTACAGAAGAGGATTGCTGACCCCTGATATAAAACATTTCTTTCTCTCAAGAAAGTTCCCTTGTGTTCATTAGTAAATTATTGCGTCCCCCCCCCCAACCAAAGAAAACCACTGTTCTGGGTTTTGGGTCTATCTTGCATTAATTTTGCTTATCCTATAACCTCATATAAGTGGAATCATACAGCATACTGACTGATTCATTCGTGTTATCATGTGTATAAATAGCTTGCTCTTTTCATTGCTGAGTAGTAGTCAATTGCATGAATATAGCACAATGTAATTATCTATTTTCCTGCTGATGGGCATTTAGGCTGGTTCCAATTTTGGCTATTGTGAATAAAACTGATACGAATATGCTTTTTATGTCTTTTTATGGACACATATTTTAATTTCTCTTGGGTAAATACCTAAGAGTGGAATTTCTATGTTGAAATATAGTATATGTTTAACTTTATAAGACAGTATCAAACCTTTCCTAGTTTAATTTCCTACACGCAAGTTATGAGAGCTCCCTTTACATCATCACCAATGATGTAGTCTTGTCAGTCTTTTTGGTTTTAGTATTCTAGTGGGTTTCTATGGGTATCTCATTGTGTTTTTTAAATTTTAAATTATGATAAAATGACAGAAATTACCATCTCTAAGTTTTGAGTATATTCACATTTTTTGGCAACAGATTGTCACAGCTTTTCTCTTGCAAAGCTGAAACTCTGTACCTATTAAACAAAACTCTCCTTTTCCCCACTCACCCTCAACGCTTGATAACCACCATTCTATTTTCTGCTTCTATGAATTTGACTACTTTAGATACCTCTTTTTGTCACTGGCTTATTTCACATAGTATAATGTCTCATTGTGTTTCAAGAAGACATTTTTTTATTTACGTATAATTTGATGAATGAATTATCTGTTCAGTGAATTTTGATAATTGCATATATTGCATATATCTGTGTAACCACTCCCCAAAACAAGATACAGAATATGTCTATCACCCCAGAAAGTTCTCTTGTTTCCCTTCTCAGTCATTTCTTTTATCCCAGAGGCAATCATTGTTCTGATATCTATCATCATGAATTAATATTTTTTCTGTTCTTGGATTTCGTATAAGTGGAATGATAGACTATATACTCTTTTGTGCCTGACTTTCTTCTCTCAACATAGTATTTTTAAGATTAAATCCACGTTTTTGCAGGTATCAGTAGCAGTTCATTTTTTTAAATTTCTGAGTAGTATTTCATTTTATGAATATATCACAATTTGTTTATAATTTTCCTGTTGATGAACATTTGGCTGGGTTTCCAGTTTTTTGGAGTTACGAATAAGACAACTATAAATATTTGTTTAATTAAGAAAAAACACATAACATAAAATTTACCATCTTTATTTTTAAATGTACAATTCAGCAGTGTTAAATATACTTGCATTGTTGTTAAACACATCGCCAGAACTTTTTCAATTTGCAAATATAAAACTCTGTACCCATTAAATAGCAGCTCACTTTTTCCCCCTCCCCCTATTCTGGGTTAACCACCATTCTACTTTCTGTTTCCATGAATATGACTACTTTAGACACCTTATATAAATGGAATAATATAGTATTTGTCTTTTTGTGACTGGCATATTTCACCTAGCATAATGTCTTCAAGGTTCATCCATGTGGTAAAGTGTGAATAGATTTCTTTCCTTTTAAAGGCTGACCAATATTCCATTTTATGTTATTCATTCATTTCTTGGTGGACATTTGGGTTGCTGTGAATATGGGTGTGCAAATATCTCTCTGAGATCCTGCCTTCAATTCTTTGGCTATATACCCAGGAGTGGAATTTCTGGATCATATTGTAGTTCTATTTTTAATTTTTTGAGGAACCTCCATACTGTTTTCCACAGCAGTTGCATCATTTTACAATCCTACCAACAGTACACAAGAGTTCTAATTTCTCCACATCCTTGTCAACACTTGTTATTATCTGGTTATTTTTTTTTAATTTATAGTAACCACCCTAATGGGTGGGAGATGATACCATATTGTAATTTTGATTTGCACTTCTCTGATGATTAGTATGTTGAGTATTTCTTCATAGGCAACTATAAACATTTTTGTCCAAGTATTGATATTTTTGTGAACATATATTTTCACTTCTCTTCGGTAAATGCTTAAGAATAGACACTGAGTCATGGAGTAGATGTACGTATAGCTTTATATGAAACATCCAAACAGGTCTCCAAATTGGTTACAATATTTTACACTCCTGTCAGAAATGTACAAAAGTTCCAGTTGCTTTAAATTCTCAGCAACATTTGTCTTTTTGATATTTGCCTTTCTACGGTGTATAAAATGTTATCTTATTGTGGTTTTAATTTGCATTTTCTTGATGACTAATGTTATTGAGCATCTTTTCATGTGTTTATAATTCATTTGTATATCTTCTTTTGTGAATTGTCTGTTCACATTTTTTCCCATTTAAAAAAATTGAGAGTTTTGCCTTTTAATTGTTGAAATGTAGACGTTCTTTATATAACCTTCCTTTGGTCAGATATATGTTTTACAATATTTTTTCTCAGTCTGTGGATTGTTTGTTTAATGGTTTTGATGAGCAAAATTTTTAATTTTGAGGAAATCCAATTTATGATTTTATTTTGCGGCTTGAAAATCTTTGCCAATTCCAAGATTTTAGATTTAGGATTATGATCCATTTTGAATTAGTTTTTGTGTATGGACTGAGATAGTGGTCGTGGTTATTTTTTTTTTCCATAGCGATATCCAGTGTTCCAGTAACAATTATTTTAAAAAGCCTTTCCTTTCTCCACTTAATTAACTTTTCAACTTGGTGAAAAGTTGACTGACTATATATGTGTGGGTATATTTTTAGACTCTGTACTCTATTTCACTAACTCATCAGTGTACCCTACTGCCAATATCACACTATCTTGATTATCACAGCTCCAGAGTAACTCCTATAGTTAAGTGGTATAAGCTCCTGTAAATTGTTCTTTTTCAAGATTGTTTTGGATAGGGTAGTTTATTTTAATTTTCAATAAGTTCTTGAATAAACTTGTTCATTACTTCAATAAAGCCTTCTGGAATTTTTCATAGGGGGTTATATGAATTTATAAATCAATTTAGGGAAAATGGACATCTTAACAATACTGAACCTTCCAGTCCATTAATGTAGTATAGATCTTCATTTATTTAAGTTTTCTTTAACTTTTCTCATCAATGTTTTGATGCTATTATACAATATTGAGTAGAAATGGTGAAGGAAGACATCCTTGTCTTGCTCTTGACTCTAGAGGAAAAGAATTTAATGTTTTACTCTTGGGTTTGATGTTACCTGAAGGTTTTTTCACACATGTCCCTTTGACTTCTGATTTTCTGTGAATTTTTTTTTAATCATCAAGAGGTTTTTGTATATTCTCTGACTGCCTGCATAAGTTTAGATTTTAGGAGTTTAATTATGATGTGTCTAGGTGTAGCTGTCTTCATCTTACCTGACCTCTCTAGTATTTATCACATTTTCCTGAAATTCCTTCTGGCATTTACCTCAATTCCCTGAAACTCTTCCTGTGGTGTTCATAATGTTGTTCTAAATAAGCCTTTCTCCACTTCTCTAGCCTCATTTCTAAGTCTTTATGCAGGATGTTCTTCCTTTTCCCATCTTTTAAATGTTGATATTCACCCCCCGCTTTTCTTTTTATTTTATATGCTTCCCTTGGGTTATCTCATTCACTCCCATTAATTTCATCTACCATTTACATGTTTACAATTCCCAAGTCTGTTTATCTGGAACACACTATCTCCTTGGAATAGTTCCACCTTGATGTTCCACGGGCACCTCATTCTTAATGTGTCTCAAACTGAATTAATCAGCTGTCCCCATCACCCAAAATTTGCTTTCCCACTGTCTTAGGTCAGATTCTCTAAAAGCTGAGCCTGAGATGGAGATTCTCGTTCAAATTACTCATTGAGAGAATGCTCTCAAGAGAAAAGGAGTGAGGATGCAGGATAAGGCAGAAGTAAAAGCTCAGCAAGTATGTGATCTCAGCTTGAGACTAGCTTCAGTATGCTTTTATGGGAGAAATACTGGAGCACAAGTTATACCATGAGTTCCACTTTGAGGCGAGAGAGTTGAACTTTTGTACCTTTCCCAGTCAGTCAATCATTAGCTGAGGTCTGTGGGTGGGCCCTAACCTTTCAAGTAAGATAGCTCCCCTTTGGCTTAGCCTCTAGGACAATTTTCCAGAGAATGGAGCAACTGTGAGTTACCAGCCAACAGTTACAGCAGCTACAGGATGCACTGTAAAGGGGATATAGGCGGGGCACCAACATATCCACTACTAAAACATCCCTGAATTTCTTATATTGATGTATATCACTGCCATCTATCCAGGAATCCAAGTAGAAATCTAGAAGCAATAATGGAGCCCTTTTCTCTCTCATCCCCCATTAAAAAGTAATAATAATAGATAACAATTATTGAGTGACCGTAATATTAATTTCGAATTCTATAGCACGGTTCTCAAAGCTGCACAGGATGTGGCTCCTGTCTAACTCTCCAGCCTTTTATAAATTTATTTATTTATTTTTGGCTGCGTTGGGTCTTCGTTGCCGCACACGGGCTTTCTTTAGTTGTGTTGAGTGGGGGCTACTCTTTGTTGTGGTGTGCAGACTTCTCATTGCGGTGGCTTCTCTTGTTGCAGAGCACAGCCTCTAGGTGCACGGGTGTCAGTAGTTGTGGCACGTGGGCTCAATAGTTGTGGTACATGGGCTCTAGAGTGCAGGCTTAGTAGTTGTGGCTCACGGGCTTAGTTGCTCCGTGGCATGTGGAATCTTCCCGGACCAGGTCTCGAACCCTTGTCTCCTGCATTGGCAGGCAGATTCTTAACCACTGCGCCACCAGGGAAGCCTATCTCTCCAGGCTTGTGTCTCATATTCTTTCCTTTGCACTGTGTTCTGGCCACCCTAAACCTGTTGCAATTTCCTCAGCATAACATGCTCTCACTCTCAACCCCTCCCACCATGTCACCTTCACATGGTCAGCTCTTACTTGCGCTTCGTGATGGTCTAGACATTAGCTCCTCAGGGAAGCCAGATCGCCCAGACTGAATTAGATACTTACCATCTGAACTCTACCAGCATCCCGTTCTCCCATAAGAAACCACTTCACAGGGAAATACAGCTGTCAGTTTGTTTGTCTATCACCCTTCTTTAAATGTGAGCTCTTTCAGGATATTGATTTCATTTTGTTTATCTCTATATCACTAGCATGCAGTCCAATGCCTTGGACATTGTTGAGACACACTAAATGCTTCTCACATTAGTGGAAAAAAATGAATGGACACAAAGGTAAAATGTAGTCAAAATTCGAAGTGTTTCTTCTGAAACAAATTTTGTAAGCTTTGGCCTGATGTTTATGTAAGCTATTTATTTTAATAGATGCTGCATAGATGAATATTCACGGAAAGACAATCTATTCCACCTCTTACTGTACTAACCTCTTTAGTATTCCTGGGTCACTGAGCTCCACTCCACAGTGTCCCTAAAGAATCAGGAAGAAGGCCCCAGCTCCAATTGAGACAGAACAGCTGTGACTCTCTTCTCTCCCTCTGTTTCCAGATGAAGGACCTACGTCATGAGAATATTAACCCTTTAGTGGGCTTCTTCTATGATTTGGGGATGTTTGCCATTGTGACAGAATTCTGTTCCCGAAGGAGCCTGGAAGACATACTGACAAATCAGGATGTGAAACTAGATTGGATGTTTAAATCATCACTCCTGCTGGATCTCATCAAGGTTAATGGAAAGACTGAAAATCCAAGATTTTCTCTGTAGATTAGAACTTCAATATTTTCGGATGTTTCACTTTCCTTGGATCATTGTGATGCTCTCACTCCTCCACCTTCCTTCCCTGTGTCTGCCCTCACTTCTTCTCATAGCCCTTTTGTCCATATCTGTTATAAGGTCCTGATACAGAAAGAATTTGCTTGCTCCTCTCCTGCTCCCCTGTTTGAGGGCCAGATTTGTCTTTACTTCCTATAGCTATTGAGCACTCTTCTGCCTTAAGCAATCCTTTCTTCCATCCCATTTCTCTGCCTTCTGGATGTGGGAAAGTGCTCATTCCCAGGCTCTTTGGTTCTGCTTAGCCCCATCTCCTGGCTTTCACGTTCTAAAAGGTGGTTCAGTCTAGAACTAGGTGATGGGTCTTTGCATAGGTCTATACTATAGGTATAGATGTGGAACTCAGCATGACCAGAAAGCCAAAAGACCATCGGTTCTACCAGGCAGCACCTCCATTCTCAGAGGCAAGGACTATTTACAGCCAACGGGGTTCACAGATGGGTCCATGGATGGGCTTCAGTGGAGTCTATGAACTCCCTAGAGTGATATGAAAATTGTGTCTGTGTGCACTTGTAGTGGGCTGATTTGGATAGCCAATAGTCATTGAGCTTCCTGTATATTAATCACAATCTTGACCCTTGTATTGTGGCCTAACTCTTTTCAAGGTAGCTTTATAGACATTATCTCATTCCAGTTTTCTATAAAAGAAGTGTGATTATCCTCCTTTGACAGAGGCTCAGAGAAACTAAATGAGGTTTTTGTTATATAGTGTCTACCACACATAGTAGATACTCAATAAACATTTACCAGCTGTCTATTAAGTGGCAGAGCTAATAATAGAATCTAAATCTCTTAATTCCTATTCTAATACTCTTTCCACTCACTCTGTAAGCAAAGTCCCGTGAGTTAAGGGAGAGTCCTCTAAATGAGTCCTCTCAGACCCGTGATGAATGAAACCCAAGCATTAGACACCTAGGGAGAAATCTCCCCCACTATAGACTCTGCTTGGAAGTACTGGGGACTACAGAATTTCCTAGGGTGCAAGATGTAAAGCATACAAATACAAAGGGGTGCCAGGTGGCAAAATAGAGCCAGATACTTAAAAGGACTCAGCATAAACAGTCCCGAGATGACTGCACTAGAAAATGGATGTATTTATATGTGAATGATTAAACCCATCTGGTAAAGTCCTGGTAGATCACATTTGAATGTCATATAAGGTTACCAAGCAAACTGTAGCAGTCAGTATCAGCTTTCTTGCTTTCAGCTTTCTTTTTTATTGTCTATTTTTAATTAAAAATATATAAAAAATAAATTGTATATATTTTATATAATTTTAATATATTTTATATAAATTATAAAAATAAGACATTTCTAATTATAAAAATAATGCATTCAATTAAATTTAGAAATCAAGTGATATAAATATATTGGGAAAATACTGACAATTACTCAATCCTCCTTCATATCTTCCCCCCAAATTAATCACTGTTGACAATTTGGTGATTAGCCTTGCAATTCATTTTTCGTGTATTTACATACATTATAGATTTTGTTTGTTGTTTAAAATACATACTGTCACATAGTTCTGCAACTTACTCCTTTTCACTTACTTTATGGCTTAGATATGGTCCCCTATCAGTACATACAAATTGATCTTACTATTTTTTTTTATTTATTTTTTATTTATTTTTTTTTATTTTTTTAAACATCTTTATTGGGGTATAATTGCTTTACAATGGTGTGTTAGTTTCTGCTTTATAACAAGATCTTATTATTTTTAATTGTTGCAGAATATTCCATAGGTTGGATGTACCACAATTTGGACGTCCCTTCTTGATATTTATTATACATCCAATTATATAATATAAAGCAGAGCTGCAAGGAGCATTCTTGTGTATGTGCACATGTGCAAGCATTTCTTTGGAGAAGTAGAATCCCTAGGTCACAGGGTACGCATACTTTCAATTTTGATAGCTATTTCCAAATTACCCACCCAAAAGGCTGTACCAATTTCCATTCCTGCCAGTAGTAGATGAGAGTTTGGCTAGACCTTTTGGGGGAAAATCAGAATCTTCAAATTCTTGGCAATTATACATGTATAGATCTGTGTTTGAAATGTCAGTAAATCTTCCAATAACACACAGTTCTTTATGCCCACAAGATATGATTCTTCATCAAAACGTAAAATTTTAGCGCTAGAAGGGACCTGGAAACGATTCTTGTTGTCAAAGTTTTGCTTTGCCTGCGTGTAAGAGAAAAAGGCTGAATTCTAGATCATAATAGCTCATGCCATTAACAGTCTCAGAAAGTGGCTCTAAAAGCCCCAAATAGTTAAGTAAGTTGCTAAATAAATCCTGTTTGTATCATCTGCAGGGCATGAAGTACTTACATCACAGAGAGTTTGCTCATGGGAGGCTGAAGTCTCGGAACTGTGTGGTAGATGGGCGTTTTGTACTCAAAGTGACAGATTATGGCTTTAATGACATCTTGGAAACGCTAAGACTCTCCCAAGAGGAACCTTCTGCGGAAGGTAAGCGATGTATTGTACCCTTCTGATGCACACAAGGTAACTCCAAAGTTCAAATGAGAACATGCCCTGAATTAAAGCCTCAGGCTGATTCAACTCCCCACTTTTGTTGAAAAGCAGCCTCATTTCCAAGCCAAAGGAGTTGAATGAAGTCTGCAGGCTGTAATCTCAGCGCAGCCAAGCCTTCTGAACAAAGCCAGTGCAATAATGTTGAGTTCCTGCTGTGGCAGGATTAGGTTATATTGTGTGGAGACCCCAGGTGTCCCTGGAGGAACTTGCTGAGCGCTAGGCACACAGTAGGTGCTCAATAAATACTTGTCAGATTGAATGGAAGGTAATTTGGTAGCTGGACTCCCACAAAGCCCATTCTGGAATGGGATGTCACTAGAGCCTACCCTCACTGTCTCTGTCAGAGAGAAAGAAGCAAGGTGGGGGGGTCGGCCGCAAGTAAATGCTCTGTGGGTTGTGTGGGATGGCTTCAGACCGAACTATGGCCTTCTAGTAAATCAGTAGGCATGCCTGTAATGTCCACTTTGTGTTTTTGTCTTCTATTTAGTGCACGTGTGGCAACACCAAACAATGCCTGTAGAGGTCATAACAGATCAAAGAAATAGAAACCTGAGATGGGGCTTGGGAGTGGGTGATTGAGAACTATGAGGGAATGAATTGATGGAAGGGAGGGAGGAAGAAAGAGAAAGAGTAAGGAGAGAAAATGAATAGGGTTAAATACATATAGGAAATTTGCACATTAAAAGTTTTAACTGGTATTGCAAGGGGGAAGAAGAGAAATAATGACACAAAAACACAGAGAAACAGACAACCCAGGAGAGACACAGAGAGGGAGAGATGCAAAATGACAACATATACTCATATTCTTAAAATGATCTTTGGTGTTATAAGCTTTAAAATTGCTGACTTTATAGGAGAAATGAAGAATGCAGGACACAGAGAGACACACGCACGGATAGAGACACAGTCCAGTCATCAGTGGCATCATCTTTGAGCTTTACAAAGCTAGTGGAATACGAAATTTTAGGGAGTCATCCGGTCCAACTTGCTCATTTAACAGATGAGACACCTGAGTCTCAAGATTTGCCCAAATCGTGCAGCCACTTAGCAGCAAGCAGTTCCAGGAATTCAGTTCAGATCTTCTGAAGACTAGCTCCTACACCCAGCTAAATTAAACCATTTAATAACAATTTCCTCTTTCTCTGCGCATCCATGCTTTGAAGGACTTGAAGCTCCTGGTAATCACAATAGCAACATGTGCTATTGTCTTCCTCTGTGTCTCTGTTTGTCTCTGTCTCTCTCTTCGTCTGTTTCTCTCTGTGGGCCTGTTCTTGTTGACGACTTAGTCGTATGGTTATTATTTGGCTAATCCCAATTTGAAAGCTTGGAGTAGTTGCCTGGTGTTAGTGCTAGGATGTTGGGACGACCGCTGTAGAGTGGGAAGTACTTAGCTTCCTGTCAAAATTACTCATCTATAAAAGATAAAACACAATGTCCAGCTTCCCAGAATTCCATTGAATTCACAGGTTGGCTTCTTTCAAACTTAAGAAACTCTGGTTTTAGAGTGAGGAAAGCTAGCTGCAGTGGGTGTTTTTTATTTTTATTTATTTATTTATTTTTATTATTATTTTTTTGCGGTATGTGGGCCTCTCACTGTTGTGGCCTCTCCCGTTGCGGAGCACAGGCTCCGGACGTGCAGGCTCAACGGCCATGGCTCACGGGCCTAGCCACTCCGTGGTATGTGGGATCTTCCTGGACCGGGGCACGAACCCGTGTCCCCTGCATCGGCAGGCGGACTCTCAACCACTGCGCCACCAGGGAAGCCCTATTTTTATTTTTATTTTATTTTATTTTATTTTTGGTGGACTATGTCTGTCTCTTTCCCTGTTTCTCCCTCTTAACGTTTCGTTCCATTCTCCAAATTGCAAGGGCAATCTGGATGCTCAATCCATTCCTTGCACACTGCAGCCAGAGGGAGTTTCCTAAACTGCAAATCTGATCATGTTACAACGGTGCCAAAATTCATTGAATGGCTTCCCATTGCTCTCAGGATAAAGTTCAAACTCTCTTACGTGGCTTACAAGCCCTTCATGGTCTGGGCCGTGAGGACCTCTTGTGCTTAACCACTCCCTCCTCTGTCTCTATGCTCCAGCAATGCTGACTGCCTTCCAGTTGTTTATTTGCACCAGGCTCTCTCTTACTTCCAGAACTTCACACATGCTGTGCCCATTGCTTGGGACACTCTTCCCTTCCTACCCTGTTACACCCACTCATCTGAGCCTGGCTAGATTCTCCTCCTCGCACAGGGCTCAACTTAAATACCACTGATTCAAGAGACTTTCCATGACCCCTTAGGCTTGGCTAAATTCTCCTCTTTATGATCCTTTAAGGCTTTGAACTTTGTTGTAATACCACATTTTGTTGGTATTACATGTTTAATTAGCTGTCTTCTCTCCCTCCCCAAACTGTAAGTTTTGTGAAGGTGAGAAACAGGTTTGCCTCCCTCGGTGCCTTTCACAATACTTGGTGGAGAAAATGTTTGTTGAATCAATGAATGGATGAAGTAAAATAAAATAAAGAAATTTGAGGCTCCCTACCTTAGACGACAGGGCTAATAGAATCTTATGATTGGAAGGCCCTTGGAGATCATCTGGCTCAATTTCCATTTTATGGATGGGGAAACTGAGGTTCAGAAAGGTGAGCTGATTAGTGACCAGGTTGAGATTGTGAACCCAGGTCTCTTGACTTCCGCCATGTGTTCTCTTGTACCACACCACACTGGCTCTCCAAGGTTGATTTTATCACCATAGCAGGGCTCAAGAGTTAGTAGTAGCTCCAGCAAACACAAAACAAGCCAAAGTGATTTTTCTAGTTTTTTTTTTTTTTCCTGAGAGTTCAAGTCTAATGGTAGGTAGTGGCTCTTACTTGGCTCTGGAGTGGGAATGGGAAATGGGGGCAGGTTGTAAGTGTATTCATTACTGCCCACTCTCAATTACATAAGTATAGTGCAGATAAAGCCTCATTTTAGCCATTAACAACATACATGTAAGTGCTCTCTGAAAATACTATTTGGTAGTGATTGTATTTAATAACCCAGCTTTTTACCAGAGAGTCATGTCCTCTTTTCCCTTCTTGTGCTTTTTTTTCCTTCTTGTGCTTTTAAATGTGCAGGGAGAGAGGATGCCAGGAAGAAGCAGCTGCATACCATTTTCCCTCCCCCCAAAACCGTATGCCTGAAATCCCATGGTCAGAAATGTATTCCTTTGACTAAAGTGTCATTCAATCTTTTTGGCTTTATTTGCAAATATCAGTTCTCCTAGGTAAGGAGATAGAAGGGGCAAAACCACTATAGTGAGCGTATCAGAGACTCACAGGGGTGGTGGGGCAGGCGAGTTGGGGGACAAAGGCTGGGGACACCTGGAGGGCAAAGAGAGATGAGTATGTGATTCGGGGTGAGGCTAGAATTCCCTGTTCCGCCATTTTGATCAGAGTTGGCTCAAAGTAAGAATTTCCAGGGTGAGTTTCTCTTTCCTGGGTTTCACTAACAAACCAAAATCATCTCTGACCTTTTATCCTCCTTCTTGCTTCATAGGACCTTGTCCTTTGGGCTGCCTTCCCAATACCCCAAATTTGACAAGATGAAAAGTTAGCCAGCGCTTTCCCCATGCCACCTTCACCCTCAGGAGGCACTCTTTTCCAGCCTCCCTATCTGGACATCAACCTGCTGTTTACTCCACCTCTCTCCCCTCGGAAGAGCATATTGAGCCTATCCCCAGCCCTGTCCCTTCCCTGTCCATTGTAGCCTACCTATGTATCTCGTTCCCCATCCTGCTGCTGTCGCCCCTGCCCCCATTCAGGCCCCTTTCACCTCGCCTCTGGCTCTTACTGTAATAGCTTCCTAGCCGGTCTCCCTGATTCCAGCCTCTCTCCTTCTTCAGTCCAGTTTGTGCAGGTTGCCAGATTAATCTTCCCGAACACGGCTTTCATCAAATCCCTCTCCAGCTCCAGCACCCCTACTGCCTTTTGTATTCGCTCCAAATGCCTTCATTTGGCTCTCAGGGCCTCTCACCTTCTGCCCTCATTCTTCCAGCCACCCTCCCTCCCCCACTTCATCAACCCCATTTCTCATTTCTCATTATTCCTTAACAGAGCCCTTCTCTTCAGCCAAGCTAATCTGCTTACCAGCACCCCCATCCGCAATTTGCTCCTTTCTACCTCTTGTTCTTTTGCACATACTGTTCTTTCTCCCTGCAAAGCCCTTACCCTGTCGTCGGCTCTAGGAAACTGCATCCTTGACCTTCTTAACAAGCTCCTTTAACTTTTCCGGGAAGCCTTCCTGGATTAATTTGATCAGCTCAGTTTTTTTATTAGCTTGAACCTCATGGAATTGCCAATATTGAACCATTTTTGATCTACAGAAATGGAATTTCATATGTTTCAATATGAAGCATTCCCTCCAATTTTTTTGACTACTCAATTTATATTATTAACTGGTATTTCTTTATATATTGCTTAAGGGGCCCTCGCCCCACATTTCTGAGTCTCTGCCATAACTCTCTGTCCGGGTCTGAAATTCAGCAGAGCGCACAGTGGGTTCTCAGTAGTGGCTTTTAATAGATTCATTTCCTTACACTATATAGTGGCCCTCATCACTATCTCTGTTGTATTGCAGTTAGGGGTACACGTATGTGTCTTGCCCACTGGTCTGTGAACTCTGCAAGGGCAAAGGCAAGGTCTAATTCATCTCTGGCACTGCCCCTGTCCCTAGCACAGTGCCTGGTACATAGTAAATCCTCAATAAATATTTGCAGAACTGAGTTGAAGGAATTGCTGCACCCTTTTGCTCTGCAAGGAACAGAGGAGACTTGGGGATCCTCTAATCCTCTTAGATAAGACCTGGAGAAAGCAACTTATGACTCCTCGAGCCCCAGCACAGTCAAATTATCAGACACATATAGATCTCAGCACACAGCAAATCCATGGCAACCAGTCGGGCAGGGCACTCGCCTTTCCCTGGAAGCCTGCCAACTGCTACTTGCAGGCTCAAGAGAGCAAGAAAGTCAGCACCAGATAGTTTTTTTATTTCGAGCTTCTCTGCCCTTCCCCACACCTCCGCTGTGTCTGCCTGCGTGGTCCTGGTGTGGGGAAAGTAGTATGCTTTCTCTGAGAGTAATTCCTTAGATTCATAAATGCAGACTCCGGGGGGGGGGGGCGCGGAGGCACTAGCATGCCAGTCTGTCTTAATACCAATATAAAGCAGTCAATGAAACAGCACCCTTGGAGCCCTCGAGGGCACTGCAGATGCTGTCAGCTAATCCGCCCTGTATTCATCACACAATGCTTTCTTTTCAGAGTTGCTGTGGATGGCCCCTGAACTGTTGAGAGCCCCGAGGGGCAGCAGGTTACGTTCTTTTGCAGGAGACGTCTATAGCTTTGCCATCATCATGCAAGAAGTGATGGTCCGGGGCGCCCCATTCTGCATGATGGATCTGCCTGCCAAAGGTAAGCGGGAGGTGAGAAAAGGGTACCAGGAGCCCACCATGACCCAGATCATCAGGCCAACCCAGGCTGCTGCGATTTGCCAGAAGAGTGAACACGATTCCGTGTTTGTGCTAACTGCCCACTGGTCTGCAAGCAGCCCTTGTTGTGTGTAGGTGGGACTTGGAGCCAGACAGCTTTAGGCATTTGGAAGAAATAACCCTCACCCAAGAAGCTGGTCCTTTTCCAAACTGTGACATAAGCCAAGGGCCTACAGGACTTACGTTAGTCCTTTTTTTTAGCAGCCCCCTACTACTCCTTTGAGACACCCCCTGCCAGACATTTCAGTGCCCACTCAGTGATGCTCCTGGATGTCAAAAGTCCTCCCATTCTTTCCCTGTGACATGCCATAGTCTTTCATCCTTATCTCCCATCAGAATCTTCGGCTACCAGGCAAAATTTGGGGGGAAGCAGGATGTTTACGTATTCTAAAAGTATGAAATCACTAGATATTTACTAATTACAAATGGAAAAAGAGTAAGTTTATTAGCGGAGGATCCTGCAGACACCACCTTAACCAAGTGATCAAGGTACATCAACATTCATGTACCCCTGCCATGATGCACTGAAAAGGGCTCAATACCACCCTCGTGGTATTCTTGCCGCAAAATGCATAACCTCAATCTAACCATGAGAAAACATCAGACACACCCCAGCTGAGAGAGGCATTCTGCAAAATAACTGGCCAGTACTCATCAAAAGTGTCAAAGTCCTGAAAGACAGGGAAGGAATGAGGAACCATCACAGATTGGAGGAGACTGAGACATAACAATTAAGTACGATATGGGATCTTGAATTGGATTGTGAAACAGAAAAAGGACATTAGGGGGAAATTGATGAAATTCAAATAAAGACTCTAGATTAGTAATAGTATTGTACCAATATTAACTTCCTTTGTACTGCAGTTTTATAAGTTGCTAACATTCGGGGACATCCCTGGTGGTCCAGTGGTTAAGACTCCACGCTTCCACTGCAGGGGGGCGCGGGTTCAGTCCCTGGTCGGGGAATTAAGATCCCACATGCCACATGGCATGGCCAAAAAAGAAACAAAAAATTTGCTAACATTAGGGGGAAACCGAGTGAAGGATATATAGGCAATTATTGTACTATTTTTACAACTTTTCTGGAAGTCTAAATTTATTTCAAAATAAAAGGTTTAAAAGCTGCAAAATCAAACCAAACCAAACCTAAAATACTTAGTTGTCTCTTGCCCCACTCGGAGTTTTAGTTCACTCCTCTACTTAGAACCCCCCAACAGTTCCTCATCACGAGTTAAATGAAGCCCAGTCTCCTCACATGAGGTACAAGGCCCTTTACAATCTGGTCCCTAGCCACTTCTCTAGGCTTATCTTCTGTCACTCCCCATACTCCAGCTAAGCCACGTGACTGGCAGTGCCCTGAAATCACTACCTCCCACCTCTGTGCCTCCACACATGTTGCCCCTACCTTCTCCCCACCTTGCCTCATCCAACTCATGTCACCTCCACTGGGAAACCTTCTCTGACCTTTTCAGTGTGGGTCAGGTGTCCCCTCTGTGCTCTCATGTGCGTATATCTGCTAGAGCACTTATATTGCTGGTCACTGTCTGTCCTCCCAATTGAACTGTGAGCTCCTCGAGGACATAAATCATGCTGGGCCTAAGCAGAGAGGTGACCTATTTCACTCGTTGGTGTTCTCAGAAAGGGACTCCGTCTACCAGAGAGTTGGATGGGGCGGTTGCACTCCAAGGGGTCGACGTCCATGGAATCTATTGCACTGGGGGCAGGGTGAGAGATGCGATGCGGAAACCATTACTGGTATGGGCCAACCTGGGTTAACAGAGCAGAAGGTGTGGTGTCACAAGGAGCTGAGAAGTCAGAGGCAACGACTGAAATTCTTTCATGGAGGCAAGGGGACACTTATAACGGTATAAAGCAGTGCTGTTGGAGTGTTACAGCCAAGGCAGGGGTGGGAAAGGCACACTGGTGGTGCAAGCAAGGTTTGGTTCATGATGAGGATGTTAAAGTCAGGGGTGTGGAGAGGGGACTAGGGGTAAGAAATGAGCTGAAGCAACTCTACACCAGTAAAAATTAATAAATAATAAAGCTATTCCGAGAAATGTGGAACATTAAATTTGAAAATGGAAGCTCCAACTTCCATGTGCAGTAAAATCTTTCTTCAACCAAAAAAAAAAAAAAAAAAAAAGAAATAAGCCGAAGAGATAGTCGGGGCTTGGATTTTATCCTGTGGGTAATAAAAATCCACGAAGAGATGTTAAGCAAAAAAGTGACACGGCCAAATCCATGTTTTCAGAATGGTTTGTTGAAGGCAAGGCTGGAAGCGGAGAGACCATGCAAAGTGCTCAGCCCATAGTCTGATACACAGTTAATGTTCCACTGAAAGTGGGGTTCAAGTACCAGCGGCCAGAAGGATCCCATTGAGGCCCTGAACTATTTACTGGAGTTTTTTTTTTTAATTTATTTTTTATTTATTTATTTTTGGCTGTGTTGGGTCCTCATTGCTGTGCACGGGCTTTCTCTAGTTGCGGCGAGCGGGGGCTACTCTTCGTTGCGGTGCGCGGGCTTCTCATTGCGGTGGCTTCTCTTGTTGCGGAGCACGGACTCTAGGCACACAGGCTTCAGTAGTTGTGGCACGTGGGCTTAGTTGCTCCACGGAATGTGGGATCTTCCCGGACCAGGGATCGAACCCATGTGCCCTGTGTTGGCAGGTGGATTCTTAACCACTGCACCACCAGGGAAGTCCCTTTACTGGAGTTCTTAATTCCCTTACCTTAGGGGCCAGGCAGGACCCATAGCCTGGAACTGGGCTGGGCCTGGGCCTTCAGCGGGGGCTAATTGGGTCTACTGTAGAGATTGAGAGGCTTAGATGATTTGGGGGTGGGTGAAAGGAGCCAGATCATTGAAACAATGGATAAACAACAAGGTCCTAATATATAGCACCGGGAACTATATTAAATATCCTGTAATAAACCATAATTAAAAAGAATATGAAAAAGAATATATATATGTGTATATATATATATATATATATACACACACACACATACATATATATATAAACTGAATCATTTTGCCATACACCAGAAATTAACACATTGTAAATCAACTATACTTCAATGAAAACATAAATAGTATCTAGCAGAAGCAGAATAAAGCTGTGCTTAAATGATACCAATAGCTCAATTGATTAGTTTCTCAGTCCTTCCTCAATTGATTGATGTAGCCTTTGTTCAGATACAATTTATATTCAGGCCACCTAAGGAGAAAGCAAAAGACATTGCCTTTTTGTAATTTCTCCTGACCAACCCTATTCTTGGCTAAAACTCAATTATCTTTGCCAAAGCTTGGTGCTTTCCCCACAATCTGTAGACCTTTTTCTTCTTGCTTCTGGACAGAAATCATAGAAAGACTTAAGAAGCCTCCTCCTGTCTACAGACCAGTGGTTCCTCCTGAGCACGCCCCTCCTGAATGTCTCCAGCTGATGAAGCAGTGCTGGGCTGAGGCTGCAGAACAGCGACCGACTTTCGATGAAATATTTAACCAGGTAAGGACTCCGTGAATCTTAACACTCACAGCCCAGAAGCCATACTGAAACCAGCCTACCTAAACTGAACTCCGTGGGTTGTCATCACACTGTGGAACCTCTTGCAAGAGAAAAAGGCATTCGTCTTGGGGAAGAAGCATGGAATTGGCTATTTGAAGGCCTTTGGTGCTGGAGCATCCCCAGCACATCCTCCAAGAGCACAAGGATAGGTTTTTGTGCTCTTTATCTGAACCTCTGTTCCAGACCATCCACAATCCGATCTAACTAACCTTTCAAAGATGGAGTTGAACCACTAGGCACTTGCAAGACAATGGCATTGAGACCATCAGAAGATGGAATAGATATATCCTGGACTAGATGGGGATCCTCGTAGAGCCCCCTTTGCTTTGGAAATTCCAGAGAACTCTGATGAGTATCCCATTTAAGTGAAGCCAGATTGTTTTTGGAGGGTCAGGGAAAATATGGGGTGTTTGAAACAGTGTTCCAGATGGAAGGAAGTGCAAATGTGGAGTACAAAAGCAGGGGATTCCTTAGGTTTCTAGGGAATGACTTGAGGCAATGGAGTGCACGAAAAGTGATAAGCTCTCTCCTTAAGATACTGAGTTTCTAAAGAGGTTGACGCTTTCCCTAGAGTTGGGGATTAAAAGGGGGAAATGGAGAGCAGACAGAGAGAGCCCTGCTAAGGGAGCCCTGCTAGGGTGTGGTTCCTCTGTTGGAGCATGCTGTTGAGGGATTTGTTCAAACTACAGGATACCGAAGCTGAGGGTGTTCTCTGGGAGTGCTGTGTCAGCTCTGGCGGAGAGGCTTTTGAGCCTGGCTAGGGTACAGCACTGAGATGCTTTGTGAGTGGCAGGTATCTGAGGCGGAAAAAAGAAAGACTTGGATTGAAAGCCTGAGGGGCCCTGAATATGAAGTCATCCGTGTCCCCAGGTAACAATGCCTCCATTAGCCCGGCTGAGTTTTTTGAGGACACTCAAACAGGTATTCAATAGTATGGAAAAGGCAAAGGACCATGAAGGTCAAATTTCTGAAAACTTACCATGAGGCAGGAGAAAAAGCATTTGCCCTGGTGTTGATGCTAGAGATGTTATTTCAGAAGGCAGCAGAGAAGCCGGTGATAGATAGAAGGAGTGCACATCATACGACCTTCAAACAAGATTGCTTGGAGCTGCCCTCACTGAAATGCTTCAGTGGAAGTTTGGACTGTCTGAAAGACAAGGGTAGCCTCCCAACTCCCTGCCGCTGATAAAACTGAAATGGGAAGAGGAAGAGAGGGAGGCTCCCTGGGTTAGGCAATAGGGGGGGGCCCAAAGCATCTGAGCTGGCCACTGTAGGACCTTGGTGGACACGTAGATCTGGACCAGGCTAAGAAGGAAACTCCTAGTGTTAGCCTTGGGGCATTGAGTGCTATATGGAGCACGTGTGGCTCAGCTGTATAAAAGGGTTCATTGGGACAGATTCCTAGGCATGCGCTGAGCAAAATTACCACCAGTCTTCCCTTGTTGTCAACCCAGCATTTTGCATGCTGAATACAGCAATAAGGAGGGGTTACCCTTCGTGATTCCAATGCTATGCCAAGCTCCTTGTCTCTGTAAATGAACAGGGTCCCAGGAGGGCATATTGAAAATCTGTGGCATGCAGCCACCTCTAAAGGACCAGGGGCAAGACCAGTTGAATTTCTACATGACCCTGACTGACATGAAGGCCAAGTGCTAGGAGACACCATTATTCTTGGACCCCATGGTAAGAAATAGGGGTAGATCTTACCACGTCGAGCTTGGGTCATATTTAAGAGGTCAAAGAACCTCCCACTGTCCGAGAACTGGCAACATGGTAGCATTAGAAGATAAGGATGATTTTATAGGTTGATGATCTAGAAGAGTAAAAGAACACTCCCTGCCCTCTTCCCCTGACCCCACTCACAACTGGCCTGAGCTCAAGACCAAATCCTGGTGCCTTTGAAATGGCTAACTATTCATGTGCTAGCATCTCAGAACTGAAGGATCCTGCCTGGAGAGCACCTTTGCTTAGACTTGAAAGAACCAGAAGGGTAGGGGAAGAACTACTCAGGGAAAAAGAGCCCTGTGAGTGGGCCAGGGTGACAATAAGGGTGGGTAGTGACTTTTCCTATTTATACTTGGGGTCACCTCTCCTGCCTTTTCATTTTAGAGGAAGGGGTTTATGATAAGGGGGTCCTGTTCCATCATCTCTAAGTTTAAGAAGTAAGAATTCCCTGGCTCCTCTTTCTGTTTACTTCCAGTTTAAAACTTTCAATAAAGGGAAGAAGACTAATATTATTGACTCTATGCTTCGGATGCTGGAGCAATATTCTAGCAACCTGGAAGATTTGATCCGGGAGCGGACTGAAGAGCTGGAAATTGAAAAACAGAAGACGGAAAAGCTTCTAACACAGATGCTACCACCGTATGTGTGAACACCTGAGGAGTGTGAATGCTTGTAACAATGTGTTCTATTAAAAATAGAAAAAAATTACCCATCAACTAACTGCTCCCTCCCCCTGTCCTGTACACTCTCTACTCCCAGTAGTTTTGAGTCACACCTTCAAATCAAAGAAGAATTGGAAAGCCAAGGGAGCAGAGCACACTTCCTAATTTTCCACTGCTTGTGGATCATGCTAGTCATTTAAGTTTTTGATGCCTCGGTTTTTCTATGTGTCACTTCATGACTTTGCCTGGAAGTTGACCAATTAAAAGGAGGCAGATTTTTTAGCTCCTAGAGGAAAGTAGCAGGGTTGTTTTTCTATGTTTTTCCTTCCTTAGGTGAAAGCCTTATGTGTTGCTACAATTTCCAAATTTTCCAAGGCACCTTATCATGTTGTAACGTGATCTTCTAGGAGATAATTGGGGAAGCTAGTCTCATGCAAAGGCAGCTGCCTGGGAACATTTCCCCCTCAGGTGGGGTAGAGTTGGGTGGGGGGAACTGAGGAAGGATAGAGAGTTGCAAAAAACTCCACAAAGGTACAGATCAGGGCTCTCTGCTCAATGCTGCATCCCAGCACCTGTCACAGTGCCTGGCACACTGTAAGCACTCAATATCTATTTGTAA
The DNA here is from genome assembly GCF_005190385.1 of Monodon monoceros. Classification (NCBI taxonomy): domain Eukaryota; kingdom Metazoa; phylum Chordata; class Mammalia; order Artiodactyla; family Monodontidae; genus Monodon; species Monodon monoceros. The sequence continues at coordinate 91,971,178 of NW_021703779.1, read as the reverse complement.
AATAGATGAAAGAATGAGTGTTTGCATCCAGGTGACATTTTCTTCCCTATCACTTACTTGGTGGTGATTTTTGGAGAAGTTGTGTTCTAGCAGATGTTTTGTGTGGCCTGGAGGGAGACCTGTGTCCTCTGAGGAATAGCTGTGTCTGTTTTCAGGTCAGTTGCTGAATCCCTCAAAAAGGGCTGCACGGTTGAACCTGAGGGCTTTGACTTGGTCACCTTGTACTTCAGCGACATTGTGGGCTTCACCACCATCCCAGCCATGAGTGAGCCCATCGAGGTGGTGGATCTTCTCAATGACCTGTACACACTCTTTGATGCCATCATTGGCAGTCACGATGTATACAAGGTACGTTACTTAGCAGAGCAGTATATTCCAGAGAGAAATTTTGATATGAGGCTCACCTATGTGTACTCCCAAATGGAAGGAGGGATGCAATTGTATTGAATGCTGTTATTTAGGAATTAAAATGTAAATAGTACACTACTTCCATTGGTCTCCCATTGGAAATGAAGGCCAAATAGGATGCATAGAATTTCACACTTTCCAAAACAACGATCTCAACCTGGCAAGAGACTGCCAGTCAGATTTCTTTTGAGCTATTTTCTAGAACTGGGACTAAGAAGAGGTTGGGGCCAAAAAGCATTATTGCACTTCAGTTTCTAAGTACCCACAGTGCAGACACGGAAGGGGATACAGAAAGTACTGGTGTCTGGCCCATAGTTGATGACTATGACAGAGTTCATCCTGGTAAAGTTTGTGTACATCTAATACGTGCTGTTAAAACTTGGTTTCCTCCTTTAGGTACCGTTTTTATACAGGAGGGAACTCTGGCATTATACATGTCAAAGAGCTATTGGACCTGAGGCTCTCTGGGATTGCTATAGGGTAACCTAAAGCCCACCTAGTGGTCTGAGGTCTTGGGAAGTGATTAATTGTGAGGTTGCAACCCACTGCTTCCACTCCCCCCCACCCCTCCAGCCTGTCAATTTCCACTCTTCCTTTCAAAGGTTGCAGGAGATGAGTGCAGAACAGATGACTACATTCACTCATTTCGGTGCCATGCTTCTTTACCCTTGACTGTATGTGCGGTCCTGTCTCTGGGCAGAAAATGACTAAAAATCTCATCGCTACATAGGAACGTTTCCACGTCTGCAACATGGTTGCTTGTTTTATTGATGGAGAAAGATGCCCCAGGCATCCCACACTTTAGACAGCTCCCCTGTCCCAGGAGCCCAGGTAGAGCTGGAGAATGAGTAGCTCCATTCATTGGATCCTTCACAGTAGTCTGAAATGTTCCAACTCTCAAATCACACACAGGGCAGTGTGTTTATCTCAGATTAGACAGGGCCCTTTCAGGTCAAGTAGAGAGCCTCGGGGCTAGGCCAAGCTGCCTAAATAGGGCTCAGAAATAGACATCATACCTGTCAATCAGCAGGAGCTGCAAACTAATCAAGAGGCACACATGGAAGCCACGGTGGAGGAAAAATCCATGGAATCAGACTACCTGTCTTAACTTGTTGAACTCAAGCAGCCTGAAGAGAAAAACAAATCACTGAAAGCTAATTCAGTTGAAACTAAAATCAAAGGTGACTCAGTGTGGGCAGTAACACAGCCACTGGTTTAATCAATCCAGCTGATACTGTTCAGACAATTGTTGGGGGTCTTGGGAATGAGATTGTTAGGTATTTTGATACTTCACGGCTGCAGTAAGAAGCTAGTGGGCTGTTTTCAGGACAGAGTCGGGCTATATAAATCCAAAAATGGAATCTAAGTTTTCAGTCATTTTTAATAAAAACAACACAGTGCAAAGGAAATAAAAATTGAACCAGCAGCGAGTTACCAAAACCGTTTGTGTTTTCATTTTCCTTACCTGTAAAATTGGAGTCACCTCCCCTGGCACTTGCTAATCTGAAATGGAAGGAAGAAGGCTGCTGCAAAATTATGAAGTTAGTGATTTGTTTTCAGTTTCAGTTCTCCTACTACCACTCCGTCTCAACCAGACCCCTTTCTATACCTCCTCTTCCCTTTCTGTGTCCTTATGCTGGTTTATACAACCCACAGTTCACCACAGCAGTCTCACACCAAGGCCAAACAGTGCCCGTGCTCCCTGCCTTTCTAACTTTCTCATCCATATTCCTGGGGGCTCCTGGACGACTGACTCATTAAAGCTGAAGTGTCAACCACCAGTCAATGATAATGGCCAGCCAGTGAGTTTCTCCCTCCCATATAGTATTTGCATTGAACTGTTGCCTTCCTCTGTGCGGGCAGGCATGCTTATCTGAGAGCAGGGATCCTTTTCTCAAATTGCACCAGGTATAGGAGGCCCTGAATGGAAGCATCCTGAGGTACAAAGTACCATAGGTGCAAAGGATCGCTGTTACTGGCTACATGGGAAGTCATGATGAGGGGCCTATTGCCAATTACGAAATTTTCTCTGGAGCTGAGTCATAGGCACAATCCTGTGACTTGTTTCAAGACACGTCAGTTTGACGACGATGATGATGTGATAATGATGGCGGTGGTGCTAATGGCTTGCACTTATTATCCACCAGACAGGTTTTAAGTGCTTTGATATCATTTAGTACTTAGAAAATTCTAGGAGGTAGGTGCTGTCATTATCCCTGTTTTACAGGTAAGGATACTGAAGCGCAGAGAGGTTAAATTACGTGACTAAAGCCACACAGTTTGTAAATGGTGCATCTGGAATTCTGAACGAGGCTGTATGACTTCAGAATTTCATGCTCTTAACTATGGCAATCTGTGAGTTCAGTTCTCTAGGAGAACATAGATTTTAACTGGATCCAAACTTGTACTAGCAGAGTCTGACAGGCACATTTCATAGAAGTCCCTTCAGCTTACTTATCTTTCGGATTTACCTGAAAAGTTTCACCTTACTAATCACCTAAAAGAGTGAGTACACTTCTGTGGGGAAGACGAGCACGGGTTCATTTGCCTTTATTTACAGGTGTCCAGCTCTAACTGCCCCTGCAAAGCAATTGAGGGCTACTATTGCTGCTCCTTTGAGAGGTGGCAGTAGGACAGGAGGAGGGAGCTGGTGGGAAAGGACTGAGTTCTCACACCCAAGGAGACTGCAAAACTAACTCCATCATATTAGCAAGGCAAAGCAGAAGGAACAGAATCTTTCACCTCCTTCCTTTCCTTTTCCCTATGCTTTCCTTAAGGCTGTTCTAGCTTATTGACCCGAAATCATCTAGAGAAATGCTTGCTGGGAAAGCACCTTCTCCTAGGATGAATTATTTGGAGCCTGATAATTCTCTAGGGTCAGACAGGAACCTGAGAAGTAACTGCAGAATCTACAGGTATGGGACCTAGACATCAGTATTTTTTTAAGTGAAGCTCCTTAAGTGATTCTAATGTACAGGCAGGACTGTGAAGCAGTGACAGCCTCTCTCTGGCTTCCTCACTTTACAAGAACACTTGGCCTCCATCATACCCTTTAAGCTCTGTGAAAACACACACACACACACACACACACACACACACACACACACACACACATTATTTACTTGCTAATTCTATCTCCCCTGATTTCCAGGTAGAGACCATTGGAGATGCTTACATGGTGGCCTCAGGCCTCCCAAAGAGGAATGGCATGAGGCATGCAGCCGAGATTGCAAACATGTCCCTAGATATCCTCAGCTCCGTGGGTACCTTCAAGATGCGGCACATGCCAGAGGTGCCAGTCCGGATTCGAATAGGCCTGCACTCAGGTAACAACCAGCAGCTAAAGCAAGAGAAGACATTCCCATGTACCTCAAGGGAAGGCTAGAAACGGGAGGAAGAGGGTAGCTCTCCCCTGATTATTGGCAGCTGGATTATCCAGGTGTCTAGTGCTACATCATTCCTTTATGTCTCTCTAAGTTAACTCTCTTCCCAGCACCTGCCCTACCCCAGTGGGCAGCAACCCTTGTTCTAGGTACCAAACCCTTCCAGGCTACCTTTCCTGTTAGAGCCAACAGTTCCATGTTTGACTATGATACAAGACCAACCTGCACATGTGGTATTTAGGATAATTGCTTTAATTCGTTAAAATCTCAACTCCTGGAGTATTTTTCTCCCACGCGCCTCTTCACTTGCTTGAACACCTTCAGGACTCCCCTTCATTGTACGCTTTCCACCTATCTTCATATTCATAGGTATCTTCACAGGTCTCTCACCTACTAGCCTCTTGCTCCCCTCTTTACTCCCCTCCTCTTTATCTTTGCTTTGTTCTTCTAGGTTCCTTTTTTTCTTCTCCCATCATTTTCATCCCTTTCCTACCAAATTTTGTAGAAGAATGATTGACATTTATCATGCCATTTCTTCACTATCCATTGCCTCTTTAACCCCTTTGCAATCTGGCTTTAGCCCTACCACTTTTCCCGGTCCTAGTCTGCCCTTATCTCTGCAGCATTTGATACTCTTGGCGATTCTCCCTCAATTGGCTTTTATGACCTCCTCCTCAGTCTCTGAATTCTTCTTCTCCATTTCATTTACTGGCTCTCTTAGCAATCCCTGCTCTCTAACTGCTCCCACATTTCCTGCAAAGCTCTGAGCTGTGATCTCCTTGCTCTCTGTATGTCCTGACCTCGAATTCATTTCTCAACCCACTCCAACCTGGCTTTCATTTCTACCATTGTCTGATAATCTCTTCTGTCTTTATCTGTCCCTTAAATATTGATATGCCTCAGGGTTCTGTCTTTCATCCACTGTTTCTCTCCCCTTATATGCTCTTCTGGGTCATCTCATCCATGTCTGTAGTTTAACTACCACTCGTGTGCTGATGACTTCCAACTCTACAACTTCAGCACCGGTCTTCTCCCTTAAGCGTCAGCCCTATATAGCAGACTTGCTACTGACATTTCCACTTGAATGTTCCACACAGACCTCAGACTCAACAGATCCAAAACAGAATGATTTTCTTCCCACATAAACAGCCTCCTCTTCCTGTACTTATTTTCTATTTCAGTTGGTGTCACCACCATTCACCTAGTTATTCCAGTTAGTCTTGAGAGTCATCCTCCTCGACTCCTCCCTCACCCTGACCTTCACCATTCAACCAGTTACTAAGTCTTAAGTCTGCTTAAGTCTGGGCCACCAGCATCTCTTGCCTGGATCACTGCAATAGCATCTTCTTGCTTCCACTCTTGCTTCTTTCCAACCGTCCTTCTCATGGTCATCACCACCTCTGTGTTTGCTTGCCTGTCCTTCCATTAGACTGTAAGCTCCTTGATGGCAGGAACCAGATCTTACTCATTTTTGTATCCTGAATGCTTAGCACACAGCAGGTTTTCAGTATTTTTCTTTTAAAGAAAAGCCTTCATCTCCCATTTGTGCTTCAGTTTCATATCAACAACCCCCCTCAGCACATCTCTTCTTGGATAATTCACCATTACTTCAAATTCTGCATATCTAAAGCTTCAAGTCATCTTTTCCCACAAACCAGTGTAAGCTCATAAGCCCATGCCAATTTCCTCACGGTTGTCAATCAGACAGCCAACACTTCTCCTTTGATAATGTCTCTCTTTTATCACTCCTTTTTGCCCTCCGTCCATCATCACCTCCTTTCCAGTACTTACAACCTTGTGCTTGAATTACTGCTGTTACACTTAACGGTTTTCCCTGGTTTTCCTTTCTCCCCTTTCGATGCATTCTATACACTGACCTGAGAAAGAAAAAGAAAAAGGATTTTCATCATGTAATTCCCTGCTCAAACTTCTCTAATGAGTCAAGGTCTGCCATCTTGTACAACCCAATAGCCAACCTTGTCTCTAGTTTCTCCTTAGGCACATGAACTAAGCAGACTGCTTTCTCTAAGAGCTTCCCAAAATTCCATGCTCAGTCCCAACCACAAACCTTACCTTACCTTACCTTCTTCACTGGGCCATTTTTGACTGAACCAGGTCTTAATAAGCAACCTCTCCCCCATTTTCTAAACTATTAGAGCACTTCTGCCTGTGCCATTTATCTTGCCTCAGCCATACATTGTCTTGGGTTGTTGCTTAATTGCTTCCAGTTTGGTAGTCTCTTTTCTTCAATTAGATTATAAACTCCTGGAGAACTGAGACCATGTGCTACATTTTTTTATTCCCCTTGGTGCCTAGCTCAGGGCTTAATGAATGCTGCTTGATGGGTGAGAAACGAATTAAAATGAGAAACATAACTTTTATTCTTAAAAATTAATGTTCAGAAAGAACTTTTTGAAGCAAAAACACTTAATTATTTTCTCTAATTCAGGAAACAGCAAAAAGATAATGCTGAACACTTTTCGCATAGAAACAGAACAGAGACCAGAAAGGTGAAGGTGGAGAAATTTCTAGATCATCTTGAACTAGGTTTTCAGTATGGTTGCTGAGATTTTTTTCAAGTAATGCTCACTCTCTGGACACTTAACATGATCGTACTAAAATGCAAGAACAAAACCCATTCTAAGGGCAAATAGAAGATATTCTCAGATTATCTTTATATACTACTCTTCCATGCCTCTAACACAAATGATTGAATGTCAACTCTACTTCTTTTCAGATTTTCCAACTGTCTTAGCAATAATTCTCTTTATAGACACGATTTGTGAGACAGCCCTATGAGATCCCTCCTTCCAACCCTAAGGCACGAGAAAGAGTCACATTTTTTCCCTTGCAACAAACATGTTTGGATCCTGAATCCCTGCCCAGGCTTTTCTGATTGGGTTTAATGCTTATTTGTCCCTGTTGACAGATATAAGCATCTTGGGTGTAACTGTTACTTGGAACAAAGGTATAAATCAGAAGGGTAATCATTTCTTCATCATTATAAATTTGCTTTCTGGTAGGGCAAAGAGTTCATTACTCACTGTAAGACTTCCTTCAGATGCCCAGAGCTATTTAGTGGCAACTTTATTCTTTTATGCAGCTGCATTCCTTCCCTTGGCAGTGTTCCTCTATTAGCATTGGATGCATACCTGTTGACTATACTCCCAATTGCCTGCTACTCTATAGGGCCGGTTGCTGCTGGAGTGGTGGGCCTCACCATGCCCAGATACTGCTTATTTGGAGACACTGTGAACACAGCTTCTCGGATGGAATCAACAGGGTTACGTGAGTACTTCTAGAGGGATGGATGGGATGGTAACCCCCTGCTACTGACAAAGTGATTCTTCGTCAAGAGAGGAGAAAGAGGGACTTCCCTGGTGGTCCAGTGATTAAGACTCCGCGCTCCCAATGCAGGGGGCCCGGGTTCGATCCCTGGTCAGGAAACTAGATCCCACGTGCCGCAACTAAAGATCCCACGTGCCGCAACTAAAGATCCCACGTGCCGCCACTAAAAACCGCCCAAGCCACAACTAAGACCCGGCACAGCCAAGTAAAAAAAATAATAATAATAAATATTTTCTTAAAAAAGAGAGGGGAAAGAGAGCAGAGAGATGTTTTACTGTTTCAAAGAAAAATCAAAGATAACTTGAGAAGTTGGAAGATTTAACACACATTATTTTGGTCTCTAATGACAAACCAGCAGGGGGTGATGTTGGATTGAACATGATGTTGTTCTAGACGTGAAGCTGTAGCTAGGTGATGCTGAAACAGCCAGACAATTTGATCAAAACAACTCAAAAAAATCCTTTGGGTAAAGGAACAAATTGGCCATCCCGGTAGGTTTGGGAGCGTCATATTGAAAAAGGAAATAGGTAAGGGACTGACATTTTTCAGTTTTTCAGCTAGTTTGTGGAGACACACCCAGAGCCAGCTGTCTCTCAGCCAGCTTCTGTTTGCTGCTCTAGTCCTCTTTTTGAACTCGTTACCACCCCAGGAGTTCTGGCTTCATCCAGTAGTGCCCTCAAATTTAGCTAGCAATAATCCCTCAATCTAAGGAGCTTGGAATTCTGAAATAATTAATTTCAACTTGCCTGTATATAAAACTCTTAGCTTCTTTCTATCAAAACAGGCATGGTATCAAAGATACCATTTCTCCCTACTTCTCTGAGAAGAAAGCTGTACAAACCATTAAGTCACTTGTGCGCCGCTGGCAACTCTTCCTTGGTTATTTCCTGCTACTATTAAGGCAATGTCAGAATCAAAATGTGCTTTACCTATGTTATGGTTGAGCAAAGCGATTTGTTCAAGCTAGTATAAAAAAAGCATCAAGAACCACAATAGATTCTATATATAGTTTTCATGGATTTTACATTTTAAAAAAACCACTTAAGCCCTTAGCAGCCCTGGCTCTGGCAGCTACTAAGCAAGACAAGCTCTTCTCAAACTTCAGCAATACACGTAAACAAGTCCCTGATGATGGTGGCCTATATCACAGTGGGTGGTGCCCTGTGTGACCCCCACTCCTCATCACTCATGTGTGGAAACAGCCTTGCACAATGGGTCCAGTCTTAGTCAATCTAGCCTGTGCAGCCATGATTAAGGAGGCAGCATGGAACTTAGAAGCTGTTGTCAGAATAAATTTTCTGACATCTGGGAAAGTCTTCGAACTCCACAGATATGGCAGAGGCCATGGAAGGAGTCATCCAGGAACTGCCGCACGCATGTAACTTTGCTCTGGAAGTGCAACCCAAGATGAAGTGAAATTGATCATGGAAACGCAATGCAGATTTGGTACAGTACTCTGGACTGATGTAAGCTTGTAGAACACTGAAGTCATGTTCTGGTCTGCACCAGGGCAACTCACTCCACACATTTCACGTTGGAAATACAGAGTTGAGAGCAGAAAGTGAGTTTTCAGGTTCAGGCAGCACCTCGTCCAGTGATCAGCTAGGAAGGAGAAAATGGAGTGAATCATGCACAGCAGTGTGTATTAAGCACTGACTATGCAAGGAAGGCATTGTGAGGGATACAAAGACGCAGACATATGTGGTCTCTGCACTACAGGAACCGGCTAGAGTGCTTTTCTGGAAGCTAATGACTGTGACTGAAATAGGACGTTAAGCGCCACTCCTGAGTGAAGATCTGTAAAGAGGTAGACTAACTTCACGTTGGATATGAGACTAGGACGTGTCATAGGTCTATTTTTTAAAAAAAATCAATCTCATCAATACCTCCTTTATGCTCAGTTGAATCTACTGATTCTGGAGTGGAAGTGACTAGTAACCCAGCCCTGGAGTGACCTTCCTTGCCACACAACTGGATGGTGGTTGGCATGAGCCATCTCTCTGTATTGAGCTGTGTGCTCCCCATCAGTAGGATTATTCTACTGAAATGTTCCCTCACAACAAGATGCTAGTGGAATGTCACACATAGGGCTGGCTCGGGACACACTAGCTGAATTTTAAGGATGGGACAACCTTTTCGGAGCAGAGGTTTTGGGTGACCATGAGGTAGTGTGGAAGATACAAACAATACTGAGCTGTCAAGAGAAGGAAAGTCATTTGTAGAACACAGCATAAATTTCTTGCAGTTCTTTTCAGCCATGACTTGCTACTCAGATTGTACTCAGATTCTAAAAGAATTACTTTCTCAAGTGTGTGTGAGACTGTCTTGGACTTTTATTGAACAGAACTTGAACAAGGTCTTACTTCATAGGATGACAGTTTTCAGGACAGTTAAGGATCCTACCTCAGTTAAATGATTGTTCTTCACCAAAGAATTACACTTAATTTCTAAAAAGAAGTTTTAGTCATAGTTCCTCATATAATGCTCTCATCCTAATTTGGGATTATTAGTTGGAAAATAATCCATTCATGTGTGTACACAGCTAGAGCCACCCACCCAAAGGACAGCTATAGATGTAGTCACCACAGAATGTTGGCAGAGGTCTTGGTACATTTCTCACTGATGTTTTAAGTTCAGCAATACTGAAAGACAGTTGGATGGATGTATATGGAAGAGACACCCTTTTGCCCCTTAAGTAGGATGGGCAGACCTTGGGGGTTCAGATCCAGCAGCAGCCTGTGAGAGTAGCTGGTGAAGCTTAACTTCCCTCAGAGGAGGTCACGCTTCAGCTAAGAGCAAAGTAGTGGTTGCTTTTTTCTTCATCTCAAACCTCAAGTTGAATGAACACCTTTCTATTGCATGGTCTTTCATCTGAGATAGTGTCTAGGAGGCTGACAGGTGCTACAGCTAATGTTTTATTTGGTGTTTGGCCTGGTGAGAAAGGCCATCCATCTCCGTCCCCTCCTCCTGTGAAACTCTAACTAAAGCTCTCTCTCTCTCTCTCTCTCTCTCTCTCAGGGACTTTGCTTAGGGTCTAGTTCATTTAGAAGTGGGGGCATTTATTACATTAATATTTTTCTCACTGATTTTACCTGAAAAGATCCAAAGTCATGCCTCTCTTGCTTTTACAGCTTACCGCATTCACGTCAGTCACAGCACGGTGACAATTCTTCGAACCCTGAGTGAAGGCTATGAAGTGGAGCTTCGAGGAAGGACAGAGCTCAAGGTATAATGTCCTTTTGTTTTTTGAGTCAAACCACTTGGACACACCTGCTCCTGGAGAGGTCATGGTCTGCTGAAAGAGTTTACCTGGGTGTCTGACTATAATTTGGGCAGAATTTCCAGCTCCATTTCTGGTTCCCAAAAGATTGTTCCTTTTTGCCTCACCTTTCATTCCTTTAAAATATGGCTACAGTGAGAAGGATCGTTAAAATCCCTCTGCATTTTTCTGACTAGGAGTTGCATTTTTCTCTCTTAAAAAATTGCCCAGAATTTGGCATTTCAGTGAGCGGCACTATTATTTACATTTTCTAACTTCCATTTCATTTAGTATGTGGCAGTGCTACAGTATTGGGGAGTTTGGGTTTCCTGTCCATCTGCTTGGTGGCTCTCCTTTCTGATTTTTCATCCACAACATTGACCCCCTGTTTACAGAGAGGCTTTATGTCTTTCCCCAAGGACCAGTCAGTTCTGATGAAAGACAAACATTTTATAGTGCCTTTTCTCTGTTAGAACTATCACTTGATCTGGGATTCAGGATTATAGTAATATTCCTTTTTCTTTTTTCACCATTTCCACTGGATTCTTTTCATCTTCCTCTGGGTACCCCAGGGCCCCTGGTTGTCCCAACTGTAAGAGACTCTAGAGATTTGATAATTTAACTCCATTTTCAGATGAAGAGCCAAGGCCCAAAAAGGTGAAGTAATTTGATCAGGGTCATATGGTCAGTTGATAGCAGAGTCAAGCCATAACCCAGGAAGCCTGACTTCCCATTCAGTAGTCTTTCTATGATACCATTGTCCATGAAAATTATTTCCTCAGTGATTATTCTTAGGCAAAGCAAAATCCGGGCACTGAGTGATGCACAATTTGTTTCTGTCATTTGCATGCCTACCCCAAATAGTGGCAATTCACATATAAGAGGATTTCAGAAGTCAAAGATTGGAAGGCCTGGTTCTAGTTGATCAATTAATTCCCTTAATGGCTAGTCCTAGATTGTCCCTTCCAATAGATCCTTAATATCTTCTAGCAGGGGGGATGGGTCACTTACTAGGGGACAGAGGTTTCTTTCCCACCTCTGCAGAGAATGCAAAGACAGGATGTGGGGGACGATAGTACTTAGGCAATGAATCAAATCACCCAAGGCGTTTGTGATCCCTCTATATATTTGGACATTTCTCAGCAGAAGAGGACAAAGGTGGCTTGGCTTCCTGAAGCACTTGCCTGCCTGTATTACTAGACACAGATTCCCTCATTTAAGAGAGAATTTAAGAGCTGAAGAGGTGCCACTTTTGAAACTGAAAAGGAAAAATATACCCCCATCCCCATGGTTTTTATTGCCCCCCAAATACCAGTCAGGAGCAATCACATCTTTGGGCGGTTCACGTACAAAAGCAGGACTACTTCAGAAGGGCCCTCTGCAACTTCACAGTTTCCCCTACCCCAGGGAATTTGGGGGAAGAGGCTGGGAGAGGCTTCCCCTAAGGCCATGTCAGGCCTTGGTTATTGGGGTGGCAGAGACCTCCTGAGGAAGAGAGATTGAGAGGGAGATACTGAGAGAGAAGAAGAGAGGGTGCCCCAGGGGAAAGGAAGGGCCAATGAAAAGAAGGATAAGGACAAGAAGTAAGACCCACAGAAAGGAAGGGAGAGGAGGGGAGATCTTTTCTGTCTCTGTACCTCTACCTCCCCGCCAGAGGCAGGTATTGGCTATTACCTAGTAGGGACTTGGGGACAGAAGATTCCTTGTCCCTTGAGGGCATGCAATATATCCCCAATAAGACGACATCACCAGCACACTTTAGAAATTCTGATTTAACATTTCCACCACCACCCGCCCCCCCCTCCCCCATCCACACTGTGTTGCTGGAAAGCAAGAATCGCTCTAGTGCCTGGGTCAGAAGGACTACATTTGATGGCCAGCCAGGTGTGATTTCGAAGCTGATGGCCAAAAACATCCTCTCCTTCCAGCTGGCTGATGCTTAAAATTCCTCCATCAGAGCCTCTTCTCTTCAGCTCAAGGCTTGGATCCAGTAACAACAACACTCTTCCCCCCTCTACCCCCCATCCCATTTCCTTCACTGGAGTGATGACGCTTTAAGTTGTTTCTTTTAGTGGGATCAAAGATGTGGATTGGATTGGCTGAGAGAGGAGAACACAGAGAAGTTGAGTAATTGGGTGGGAGGGGGGTACAAAGAAAGAGACCAAAATGAGGAAGCTTAGAGGAGGACACATTTAGAGACAAGAAGCTCATACTCTCTGGGAATCTGTTCCCCTGCCCACTCCAACCTCCTCTTGTACTATACTGGCACAGAATCATCAGTGCTTAACGGGCCATTTCTGCTTTTTTCAATATTTTTCTCCTAATGGCCTGGCGATAAGTCATCTTATTACCTCTTCTCTTACATGAATGAGTCCTGTTTCAGTTACTGTTTTCCCAACAAGTTTGAAGCTCCTTGCTGAGACTTTGTATATATCTAGGCTTATCACATATATTTGCCGGGGCCTCTTAGGTAGCTTTACATTCTGAAAAGATTTCCCCAAGTGGTTGTTCTTAGCTGGTTTCTGTTGTCCTTGCCAGAGGTGGACATTTACACACCAGCAACTGAGCTAAGAAGTAATGAGGTTGTACTGACAGAGTCATGAAGGTCAGAAGGTCTGGTCCATAATTCTTGTCCCATCAATGACTCAATGTGTGACATTGGACAAGTAACTTCATCTTCTCTGTGCTTCCATTTCTCAACATGGAGGCCTCTTCTGACCTGTGATTATCAGGCAGATCATTAATCACAAGCTTTAAAATTCCCTGCAGTTGCTTTTTGGCCTCTAGACCTGCCCCTTGACTCCAGTGTGTTGGAAAAGCTATATGGTGTAGAGGGAAGAACACTTAAAATTTGGAGTCTAAGATGTTGACTAGACTTCTTGTTGTGATCATTTCACAATATATACAAATATCGAATCATTATGTTGTACACATGAAACTCATATAATGTTGTATGTCAATTATACCTCAATAAAATATAGCAAAGTCATAGTAAAAAATAAATAAATAAAATTTGTAGTCTACTAGGGTTGGGTTCAAGTCCCAGCTATGCCTGCTTATTGACAAGTCATTTTATCACCATAAACCTCAGGGACCCCATTTGCAGAATGAGGTTAATAATAAACCTACTTTCCACAGTTTTTGTGAGGATTAAATAAGACAGAAGGTGCCAAAGCATCTTAAAAGTGTCAGGCCAAAGTAAGGTGCTATTATTTGGGAGATCTCTGGGACTGCCTAGGGATTGATACTGAGTCAGAGAGTTCGCCTTAGGCTTCAGTTGTTGCATACTTGTTCCCCCCCCCACCTCCCTTCAGCAGACTTTTGAAAGTAGGGTGGGTAAACAGAGAGCTAGGATTCTAAGAATTCTCCTGGATGGGCTCCAAAACCTCAGAGAGCCCCTGGAGCTCCCCAGCATACTCTGTGATTTGGAAGCTTGCCTGAGTCCATAACACTTCCATCCTATTTTGCAACCATTGGTTTTGGCATGCCAGTATGTCCCAGGACTCACCCAAATATCTAGACAATCCTGGCATCTGCAAATCTCCCTTGGGGATTGACATAGTGTCCTGATAGCCCCTAGAGCTCAAGAAAAACAGTCAACTATGGTTGGGGGTTGGGGTCAAGTTTTGAGAGTATGTTTTACCAAAATGAGGTCCAACGACACCTTGAGTATTCCAAGTACTCAAGGAATGAGAGTGCCAGTTAATGGAACAGTCTATTTACTGAGCACCTGTTCTGTACGAGACACTGTACTAGGTTCTGTGAGGAAAATAAAGAGCTGAGGAAGCAGAAGAGTTGGGCTTCTGTTTTAGGGCCCAAGACATGGCCCGATAATTGGGGTTTTTTTTGTTTTTTGTTTTTGCGGTACGCGGGCCTCTCACTGTTGTGGCCTCTCCCGTTGCGGAGCACAGGCTCCGGACGCGCAGGCTCAGCGGCCATGGCTCACGGGCCCAGCCGCTCCGCGGCATGTGGGATCCTCCCAGACCGGGGCACGAACCCACGTCCGCTGCATCGGCAGGCGGACTCTCAACCACTGCGCCACCAGGGAAGCCTGTGATAATTGTTTTTATTTAATTACACTGTGAGCTCCTTAAGGACAGAGCCATCTCTGTATTCCCAGCCCTGACACAACGAGGGTGGAATAAATGTAAGAATGAGTGATGGGAGCATATTTTCAAGTTGCTCACTTCTTCTGAAAACAGAGTGGCCCCAAACAGTCCAATTATTTGAGGTTTAGGTTTAGGGTGGGTTGGCTGCCTGTTCATGGAGGTTGGGCTGTTGTGGTATTCTCTTCCTACTTGCCTCATGGAGGGCTCGTTCAGAGCCTTGAACCAAATATTTGCGAACGCTTTGAGAGTCTCCAGTTAAATGTGCTAATTATTATTATGGTTGTTGTCGTGATTGTTAAGGGATGGATACATGTGATGTAAAATAGAGAATAATGGATGTGATATTTAAAGGGGGCAAACCTAACTGGAATCTCTAAGTTAAACTATTTAGAGCTGTTCCAAATGAGATCTGCCAAGAGTGAGACCATATTTCAGATTGAGTTGGAAACACATCCCATTACTTTTCTCAGTCTTAGTAAACACAGTTTTTCCTTACGGATTGGGGGAAATGACAGGACAGAGAAAAGAGAATTGAAAGGAGGAGAGAGAACCATGTTGTTGAGGAGGGTTGATTGGAAAGAGGGGAGGACAGGGCAGAGGCAGAAAATTTGGCTCTTCTGAGGTCATCACTCAGGCTCTGGGGCAATGAACTTGAGTTTACATTCCCTTCCTCTTCTCAGACCTGTGGTTCTTGACAGTCAACTAATGGGGCTGTAGGTGGAGGCCTCCCTGGGGTCTCTCTCTGTAAGACTCCCTTGGCAGGAAGAAAAGAACATTGCAGAAATGCAGACTTCTCAAAGCAGCCAGGATGCCCTGGGCTTAAGATCAGAGTTGCATGGTGTGCTTTCCATTTCTATTCCCTTTCTGGGTTTTGTGAGAGCCATTGGATGGTGGAGTGTTGGGGATGGAGGTGGACTCTGAACGTATGTACTCTAGATACAAAAGACAATGGGTTGCCTAATTCCAAAAGATCATGGCAAATATGACAAACGGAATCTTTGATTGAACGTACAGATGTTTGGTTGCTATGAAGCGGAACATCCACGTATTCCCAAAGATGGAGCTGCGTGTCAGCGGGTAGACAAAACATCTGGATGACAGCTTGAAATGCTGTTCGCTTTTCATCTGGCCTCTGTGGCAGCCTATGGAGCTTGTCTGAGCCTTAGGTATATATGGCAAAGAAGCCGTGTAGGAAGGAAGACTCCAGCGAGTGGTGATAAGGGGAAAGCAGAGGCAGTTTCTGAGCCAAACAGAATGTTTGCACCCTATTGAACAGAAGGACTTCTTTAGGAAAATTGGTTATAGCACGTTTAAGATTTTCCGTATTTTCTATAATAAGGGCAAAGGCACAGAAGAGACCTTCTGGCTGGTTGGAAAAAAAGGCTTCACGAAGCCCCTTCCCGTGCCTCCACCAGTGGGCAAAGATGGGTAAGTGGAGATCACACTTAGTTAGCATCGTCCCATGCCCCTCTCTGCCACACTCTCTTCGTTAACTATTTTTGTGTCTCTCCTGCCCCGCAGGCAAGTGGGCCATGGCCTGCAACCAGTGGAGATCGCAGCCTTCCAAAGAAGAAAAGCAGAAAAGCAGCTGGTGAGAAACAAGCCGTAAGGTAATGGCCAGCAGGGAAACAGAGCCCAGGAACTGGCCAGATATTCAAAGCTGGGGCTCCCTTTGGCATGGATGCCAGTCTCAGCCTACATTCTGTTGGCAGAGTGTGATGGAGTTGGTGAATCTCCAAGCTCCACTGAGTTGTGCACAAACCTTGTGGGGAGGCCTATTGCAGAGCAGGCTGCATCTGAGGGAGGTCAGCTGCCCCGGCCTTAGAGACATCTTCACCTCCTCACTGATAACGTATTTGAATATTAATGAGGCTGGCCTTGTTATCCAGTTATCAGGCAGGTGCACCCATCTGTCTCATTGTGAGCACTTGGGCCTCACGGTGGGCCACCTCTGGTCTTTAGAGACTCACCTCTATTTAAGCCACACAGCAATATTGCAACGACCCCCTTTTCCCAGGATTTATTGGCAAGATCATCTTCGAGGGGATGCTTATGCCATTTCCTCTGCAGGCCCTGCCCCATTGCTTCTGCCTGGCAACTCCTTGACTGCCTGGCTTGAATTCAGGACAATTTCCCTCATCCCTCCTCCCCTACTAGAAGCAGCAACAACAGCCTAATTATCAAGAATTCTCCCCATGTATTTATTTCTGAGGAATCCATTGCTTTATTGGGCTCCTGTCAGTATCTTTTCTCTTCTTTATCTTGCTTTCTTATTCTCTCTTTCATGGAGACACTGACCCTCAGACCCATTGCTCTCTCCACATATCCGTGGAAATCACACGATTCTAAAGTAAACATTAGGGCATCTCCACACACTCCTGCTCCCTTGTCTTTTTAACATGTTCCAGAATAATCACAATTCCAACAGCAGCTACCAAAGGCATCCACATTCTTCCTATATTTCCACTAGCCTTTGTTGACTTTGTCAGCTCTCGATGACTGCTTTTCTCCTAAGAAAACCCAATGCATCATTTCTGTGACTATCACAGGTACCCTCTATGTGTCATAACATTTATGCTTCAGAAAGCTTCTGTACTGAACATGTGGCTGCCCTGCGGCCCCCTGCCACCTGGGACCCGGCTCTGTTCTTTCCTGTGGGGAAGGAAACACCCAAGACACACAGCACACAGTCAGTCTCTGCCTCTGCCTCTGCCTCTGTCTCTGTCTCTGTCTCACAGCAGGAAAGGGTTTGGAAGCGCTTGAAGGGTTTTCCCTCTGGCAGGGTGGCACAGGCATTGGAGGTACCGCACAAGAACCTACCCATTCCTAAGAACGTGTTGGAGTTTGCCGCAGAACACACTGCAGCTGACTCGCCATCATTGGTTGTGTGCTTGGTAGCGCTTTCCCAGCACTGGAGATGGATGTAGCTGAGGCCATTTACACTCACTCATCTGGATCCCCTTGATAGAGGGCAAGATTCCGTGGGCTGTGCATCTGTGGAACAGATTGAAGCCAATTGGCCCCAAAGTGG
The DNA here is from genome assembly GCF_005190385.1 of Monodon monoceros. NCBI lineage: Eukaryota > Metazoa > Chordata > Mammalia > Artiodactyla > Monodontidae > Monodon > Monodon monoceros. The sequence goes on along the minus strand of NW_021703779.1, from coordinate 91,953,640 downwards.
ATTGATTTGACCTCTGATCCTGGCCTCATCAGCACTTGTGCTTTAACCAGCGTGTTAATTGACCACAATGGCGTTGGCAGGCTGTACAAATCACAAAAGTCCTCAAAAAAGAGCCCCCTTAACAAATTTCAGAAGGCTTGACCTAAATCCAAGAGCTCCCAGACATCTCACTTACCTTTCATTAAATGTCCTATGTTGATGCCACCGACTAACACCACCTATTCCAGAATGTTTCCAACTTTCTATGAAGTTTCAGGCTGACTCTTAGTGAGATAGACTCAACTTATAAAATACCCACAAGATCTAGGAATGCCTCACACGCACTGCCACTACCATGGAAGCCATTGAGGAGACACTTGAAACCTTGAGAGAGCATTGTGGTGTCAGACAGGGAGGAAGGAAAGATGCTGTGAAAGGGGGTATAGCTTTGGCGAAGTGACTGCAGGGCTTGCCTTTCAGGCTGCACCCTGCTGCCTACCTAATAGCTTTTTCCTCCTGTCCTCCAATATCTACCACTTCCTAAAACTTCCTAGAGGTTGTTACTTTCCCTTAAATTTCACCAACTGGGGTTCATAAGCCTCCTCTTCCAACCATAGATATACATTTTGGAGGGTAAGGGGGGATTCATCACTAATATCATAATGAAGGTGAACTGAGCTAGATGCTCAGGAGGACTGGGAAGTTTCATTTTCATCAGGACTAGGAGAAATGAAGAAGTTGGCAGGTGTGTTTTTTTTTTTTTTTTTTTTTTTTGCGGTACGCAGGCCTCTCCCTGCCGTGGCCTCTCCCGCTGTGGAGCACAGGCTCCGGACGCACAGGCTCAGTGGCCATGGCTCACGGGCGCAGCCGCTCCGCGGCATGTGGGATCTTCCCGGACCAGGGCACGAACCCGTGTCCCCTGCATCGGCAGGCGGACTCTCAACCACTGTGCCACCAGGGAAGCCCGAAGTTGGCAGTTTTGAAGAATGAAGGATTATAGTGGAAGGCTTGGGACAAGACATGAGCAATGGATCCCTAGGAGATGTGTGAAGGGTGAAACAAGTATGAGGGTGGAAAAGTCAGTTTAGATTCCTCTACTTTAAAACTTTTGCTTTGGGTTTTCCTTGGACCCAAAGAATGGGAAGAAAGAATGCTTTTCCTTCTGCTCTCAGGACCTAGGACCTCAGCCAGAGGGCTAGTATAACTCTGCTTCATGTGGGTTAAATCAGCCTTTGTGTACTGGCCTAGAAACCTGACCACCACATATGTAACACAGTTTCTATGCAGCAAGGCATTCCAAACTCCAAGTCATTGACTTATAAATGTTTAGGACACATCTCATTAGGAAGTTGAGAATTACCTATGTATTAATGTGCCTCCTCTTTTTTTTTTGTTAAATCTGTAAAAACCTTGTAAATAGCAACATTATGCAATTGTAATTATGGAATCCTGACAAATGTAATAATGTTTATTTGTTCAACAACCCAGGAAAGTTTAGCAATTTGCAGACTGCTGGTGGAGTAGCATGATGTTGCAGAGCTTGGAATCATTCATATTGAAATCCTGTGAAAGGCCTAGGATGGAGAAGGTATACTTACTGTTTTCTCTTTCTCCCACCCAGGAGCAAATGGCTCCAAGATTGGCATCTTCTCTTGGTGAGGCAATGGAAAAGCTCATTCCAGTTCAACAAATTGTTCTGCCTGGGCAAGAAATTAGTGAATGACTATACCTCTGAGGATGATGACCAATGTCTAGGGTTATTCAAGCCTAATTCCACTGTAAGGGGGCCCCTGGGAAGTAACTTTAATAAGCTTCGCTCACTACACAGCTATCACCCAAAGGCCATTTCAATGTATACTACAATGGATGTGAACCCTAAGGAAGGGCAGAGAACCACCTCCAAGTTTAGTCATTCTAAAAGAGCAGACCCTACTTGGACTAAGATAAGAAGCTCTCTGTTTTCACAGAAAAAAAGTAGGAGGCACTTTGTTTTCTTTTTCATTTCGTTTGAATCTCTAGAAAGTATTTAATGAGCACAATTTACAACTCAGATACTGTGAGATTAGTGCCAGGAAAAAACATCTTCTAGCAAACATACATCTGAATCCCAGTGCACTGTGACCTCAGTTGGCTGGAATGCATAGGGAAGAGGAGGGGGGGAGAAGAGTCTGGTTAACCGTGTTGTTTGGATAACTGAGGGCTAAGAAGAAGTTCCTTTGTTTTCTGATTGCTTATTACTCAAAATCTTTCCAAAACTGTCATGATCTCTTTTCTTGTCTAAGTAAGGAGAATCTAGGCAACACAATTGAATTGTCCTTGCTAGGTGAGTATCTCACTGGGCCTCAGGGTCACATTCTGAACATGACGGAAGAGATGTAAGAGATATTGTTAGGGTAAAAGATATAGCGGTCGTAGATTGACTTGAGCAATTCCCTTACAGTTTGGTACTTTCCCTCCCTTCCCCTGTCCACCCTGCCTTTCAAGCCCCTACCCCTGCCCTTAAACTAAATCCCTTTGAACATTTGCTTTTACTTTATTCTTTTAGTTTTCCTACTTTCAAGGGGTTATTGGCAGTGGATTGCCACAGTCACATGGACCGAAGCAGTAAGGCTTAAGTCACAGGCATGTTTAAAATAGTTAAGCAAGCTTTTCCTCTCTTTTATTATAAAAAATAATCTCTTTATTAAAACAGCTGAACCCAAACATATCAGCCAGTAAAGCAGTTAATTCTTTTAGAACAAGCCTTTTTAAAGAAAGAAATGCCTAAGGTATAATTTGATACCTTTCTCACTAATATTTAATTTTTCCATTATCAGCTCACCCTGAATCTGAGTCACAAGCTCTTCCCAGCATTTTCCCCTCAATCTTCAGTCAAAGCGCCCTTGGACTACTACTCTCTTCACAGAAGCTCACTTCTCTCAGCCTCAGGGTGGTCTATTTACTGTACTAACGCTGTTCAAGAGGATGCAGAAAAGGCTCAAGTTGCCTTTCAATCTCCTCGAACTGAGTTTCTAATCCCTTTTTCTAGACATGGCAGTGGAGGAGGAGACATGAAATATCATCTTCTACTGGTGGCAAGGTTCAGTCAAAAGCTGAACTTTTAAGACTTCTAGAAAGAGGCAAAGCCTGAGGGAAGTTTCAAAGAAAGGTACCAACTTAAAACATGACTTTACTTCTCCTAGAGGAGGTGGTACTGCCTTCTTATATGAATATGGAAGGATTTTGGGGGGCAAGGTAGGGGGAATGAGGCTGCAGCTGTAGGTGCCATGGATCAGGATTCTCCCAGACATCGTGTAGTGCTTTAGCCCCAGGGACTGTCTAGCCCCTGGGCTGGCCCTGTAAAGTGAGCACTGACTAGCCAAAGTCTTTTAGTGAGCCATAAGATCCACTGAGTGTGATCGCTAGCTCTGTATCGAATCCTACCCTCTAGTTCCCCCTTTGGTATTTCTCTAGTCCAGCATGCCAACCAAGCCTACCTTGTCTAGCCTGCTAGTTCTGTCTTGGTCATGATCACATCTTCCTTTGCTTGATTCTATCATGAACCTCTATCTAAAATCATCCATCCTTTCTTGGATTCTTTTCCATTAAGGCCTTCTGCATTGACCAAAACTAAGCTTTCTTCAATTTGCCTTAGTGTTTTAATTATTTATGGAGAAGAAAAACACTCTCTACTTTCATGTACCATTTGATTTATTTAGTGGAGTATAGCCTGATTCTTATATTTCTCTATTCATCTGTCACTAATAACACAGGAGCTTGAGTTGGTGGTTAAGAGGGACCAAAATAATTTTTTCAAAATGATGTTTTCCTAAGTAAACTATATTCTTTGCGCAAAACAAAATATTTAGGAAACAACTTAAACAAGGTTTTCAAATAGCTATTTAAATTAGTTTCACCACATCCCTTATATCTGCTTGTTTTCTTGTGATTTGCCTCTACTCAAAATGGATTATTGGAAAAAGAAAGCCAAATGCTGATGAACTTCAAGTTGGGTTCTGCTTACTTGAGGTTGGACTGTACTCTACAAATGTAATGTAACAGAATGGTCATCCCATGGGGGATTATTTAAACCTCTTTAGATTTTTTTTCTTACTGATCTCAACAGCAATACATGTTCATTGTAGAAAATTTAGAAAACACAGAAAGGCACAAAGGAAATTAACATTGCTCAAAATCCCTTTAGATCATTTATTCTATTTTATCCTTCCTGTTTGGGCTCACTTCATAGACTATTGCATGTTATTATAACATCCATCCAGCCAAAGAATACCTGAAGTCAGCCTGATTCTCAAATTAGTCCACTTTACTTTTATTTTATTTTATTGCTGGCAGTGTTACTCATATGTCTGGTGGCGGAGGCTGAATCTGTTTAGATTGTGGGCAGCTTTCAGTGATCCACTTATTCCTTATTTCACTCGATGTAGCTAAGCAGGAGGAGATAGCAGATGGCTATCTACCTCATCTGTAACTTGGTTTACTACACAAAACTACTCTACCAAAAAGTGTTGTTCCAAGGACTCCCATTCTGCCTACCTTGTCTTAGACTTAGTATAAACAACTTTATTACCAAGCTACTCATCTCATCACATTCTTGTCCTTAAGCCAAGTGGAATCAACTTGCAAGGAGTGGGAGGTGGCAAACAGCCAAATGGTAATACTTCGTACACTGGGTGGTCACATCTATGTGACATCAAACAATTGGATGTAACTTGAAAACTCAGTTGAATCAAGTAAGCATTAATTAGACAAAAGGCCACAATGGATTGGCCCTTTTATTTTAGCCTCCTCTTCAGCCAAAGCTAGTCGACTTAATCAAACACATTTCCCACCTGGCTGGTTACTCTCCTAGCCCATTAAAATAATGGAATCTGTGCAATACGATTCTCTCTTACCCCTTCTCTGGTCCATGCCGTCTTCTCAGCTCAAGATGACTGATAGGTAGACCACAGACATAGACACAAGGTACCTTTTAAAAACCTACAATACATCTGTTATTTGTATGTTGTTTGGGTTTCTCTGGAGTGGTTTGTAAAAACTGTGCTATCTTACCTCCTTTCCAGTTTGGATTTGCTGCAGGACAAGCAATAGTGGATCTCTTTCAAAGAGGCACTGAGAGCAGAGGTGACTATTAATCTGTATTCTAACTTTGGCTCCCTGCAAATTAGAGTGGCTCCAGATGCCACTAAAGATTTTTCAAAGGTGACCTAATTCCAAGCAAATGAACGTGCGCACATAGAGTTATAGACCTGGCAGGGCCCTGGAGACCATCAACCGTGTTGAAATGTGGAAAAGTATATTAGGGTCCAGAGAGGAGAAGCTATCTTCCTAAAGTCACCATCTAGTTAGCAAAAGAGGAACTGCTCTTACCAAGTCAAAAAGAGATCTGAGTTATCAAGGACAACCCTTGACCCATAGGAACACTCCTTAGAGATCCTGGGGAAAGACCCCTAAGTGTACGTATGGGCATAAGCTTGGCAGGAATACTTTGGTTTGGGGTGTTTTGAGCTAGGTGACTGTATTGACATCACAGTCCAGAGAGAGAGAGAGAGAAAAAAAATTGCAGATTCCTTGGTCACTATATCACCTTTATCATGCAGACAGGATCTCATCCAGAGCCATACATGTTCCTAAGTTGATTTGGTCCGAGTGGATGAAAAACAAACCTCCAATTCTGCCCAGCCTTATGGATTCATTTGTTAGTTGAAGGCACATGGTCTTAGTCCTATTTATAGAATTAAAGTCTCAGAAATACCTGAGAAGAGGCCTGACTTCAGAGGACATCTTAGGAACATTTTCACTGTGCCCATCATCCAAATAAGAGCTCCAGTAAATGAGGAGGGAAGTCAGAGGAGAACCAAGCCTGCAAACTTCAAAACGAGATAAGAACCAATTCTGATTACTATTGTTGACAACACCTTTCTCCTCCAGAGCCATGAAATCTGAGTTGTGGGTACAGTTCTGTACCCAGTGGGAATAGTCTGGCCAGGGAGGGACTTTGCCCGTGCACTCACTGGCTCCAGCTACCTCAGGATGATTGAGCCCAGCATGGGAAGTAGTCCCAGGTGAATTTCTCATGACCATGCTTTTCTGGAATGAGAGATCAAAGGAAAAGCAATTGCTCCAAGCAAATGCTTAGAATCCTCTAGGGGACTAGCTGATGGAGGTAGGTTCTTTATAAGTGGCAGTATATTAACTTAATTGGGACATATTTGATGTGACTAAGAAGCAAGACCTGCTTGTTCCTTCGGGTATCCCTCGGTCCAGGAGCAATCTAGGGTCAGATTAAATTCACTTGGATGGTTGTGAGTCTGCAGAACCTGTCTCATAGGTCAGACTTGGGTTGACTTGGTCTCTTGTCCCCAAAGGACAAATATTAACATGAAATATCCTTATTTATGCCTATAAAGTGCAACACTACTTTAATGGTTTGTAGTGACAGTGTTCCAAAAGGGTGTCAAAAGATGGTTATGTTACTCCAGAGAAGTAAATTTTTTCCCTCTCTGTGTATATCTCTATTTCTGTGTACCTTTCTGGGATTAAAGCTCAGATCTTATAATCTTCTCTATCCTCTTTCTACAGTTTATGCTCTAGCCCAAACCTAGCGCTTGCTCTTTCCCCTGACCTTTTCTGATTCCATGCCTTTATTCATGCTTCTCCCTCTACCTGAAATTCCCTCTGAATACTACCATAGGAGGCCAATCCTTCAAAGTCTAGTCAAATATCACTTCCTCCAAAAAGCCTTCCTTTTTCCCACTAGTGATATGTCCCTATTTCTGAAGTCCTGTAATAATTGTACCTATACTTCTTTAAAAGTTATATAATATTAACTTGTTTTCTAGCTATTTGTATATTTGTCTTGTTGTCTCTACTATACTTCATTCTAGAGAGAGAAAAAAAACGTTACAAGCTTCTTGATGGCAGGAACCATGTTCAATTCATCTTTGTACTCTGCACAGTGCCTGACATATATAAAAGGCACTCAATAAATATTTGGTGAATGAATAAATGAATGTTTCTATGCCTCTCTGTATATCTTTCCTCTGTGCATTTTCATCTCTTTTCCTTTCTTATTTAATGTTTTTCCGGTGTTTCCATCCATCTGTCTACCTCTCACCACCCTTCTCTATCTGTATCTCTATATAAATTTATATATATATATATAATTTAGTTAACCATTATAAAAAATGTATTTTGTATTTGTTGTGTTTATTAAGTTGAGGTTAAATATCTTGCTTTTCATTTGAAAAGCAGTAGTGTTTTTATATCCCCCTCATAAAATTTCCAAGAGGTAAATTAAGTCACATTTCTATTATGCCATTGTTGCTTAACCTTTTTTTATCTTGATAGCCACTGTCTTTTTTTTTTCAACATCTTCATTGGAGTATAATTGCTTTACAATGGTGTGTTAGTTTTTGCTTTATAACAAAGTGAATCAGTTATACATACACATACGTTCCGATATCTCTTCCCTCTTGCGTCTCCCTCCCTCCCACCCTCCCTATCCCACCCCTCTAGGTGGTCACAAAGCACCGAGCTGATCTCCCCGTGCTACGCGGCTGCTTCCCACTAGCTCTCAGTTTTACATTTGGGAGTGTATATATGTCCATGCCTCTCTCTCGCTTTGTCACAGCTTACCCTTCCCCCTCCCCATATCCTCAAGTCCATTCTCTAGTAGGTCTGTGTCTTTATTCCTGTCTTACCCTTAGGTTCTTCATGACAGTTTTTTTTCTTAAATTCCATATATATGTGTTAGCATACGGTATTTGTCTTTCTCTTTCTGACTTCACTCTGTATGACAGACTCTAGGTCTATCCACCTCATTACAAATAGCTCAATTTCATTTCTTTTTATGGCTGAGTAATATTCCATTGTATATATGTGCCACATCTTCTTTATCCATTCATCCGATGATGGACACATAGGTTGTTTCCATCTCCGGACTATCGTAAATAGAGCTGCAATGAACATTTTGGTACATTACTCTTTTTGAATTATGGTTTTCTCAGGGTATATGCCCAGTAGTGGGATTGCTGGGTCGTATGGTAGTTCTATTTGTAGTTTTTTAAGGAACCTCCATACTGTTCTCCATAGTGGCTGTACCAATTTACATTCCCACCAGCAGTGCAAGAGTGTTCCCTTTTCTTCACACCCTCTCCAGCATTTATTGTTTCTAGAATTTTTGATGATGGCCATTCTGACTGGAGTGAGATGATATCTCATTGTAGTATTGATTTGCATTTCTCTAATGATTAGTGATGTTGAGCATTCTTTCATGTGTTTGTTGGCAGCCTGTATCTCTTCTTTGGAGAAATGTCTATTTAGGTCTTCTGCCCATTTTTGGATTGGGTTGGGTTTTTTTGTTGTTGTTATTGAGCTGCATGAGCTGCTTATAAATTTTTGAGATTAATCCTTTGTCAGTTGCTTCATTTGCAAATATTTTCTCCCATTCTGAGGGTTGTATTTTGGTCTTCTTATGGTTTCCTTTGCTTTGAAGTTTCATTAGGTCCCATTTGTTTATTTTTGTTTTTATTTCCATTTCTCTAGGAGGTGGGTCAGAAAGGATCTTGCCGTGATTTATGCCATAGAGTGTTCTGCCTATGTTTTCCTCTAAGAGTTTGATAGTTTCTGGCCTTACATTTAGGTTTTTAATCCATTTTGAGCTTATTTTTGTGTATGGTGTTAGGGAGTGTTCTAATCTCATACTTTTACATGTACCTGTCCAGTTTTCCCAGCACCACTTATTGAAGAGGCTGTCCTTTCTCCACTGTACATTCCTGCCTCCTTTATCAAAGATAAGGTGACCATATGTGCGTGGGTTTATCTCTGGGCTTTCTATCCTGTTCCATTGATCTATCTTTCTGTTTTTGTGCCAGTACATAGTGTCTTGATTACTGTAGCTTTGTAGTATAGTCTGAAGTCAGGGAGCCTGATTCCTCCAGTCCTGTTTTTTGTTCTCAAGATTGCTTTGGCTATTCGGGGTCTTTTGTGTTTCCATACAAATTGTGAAATTTTTTGTTCTAGTTCTGTGAAAAATGCCAGTGGTAGTTTGATAGGGATTGCATTGAGTCTGTAGATTGCTTTGGGTAGTAGAGTCATTTTCACAATGTTGATTCTTCCAATCCAAGAACATGGTATAGCTCTCCATCTATTTGTATCATCTTTAATTTCTTTCATCAGTGTCTTATAATTTTCTGCATACAGGTCTTTTGTCTCCTTAGGTAGGTTTATTCCTAGATATTTTATTCTTTTTGTTGCAATGGTTAATGGGAGTGTTTTCTTGATTTCCCTTTCAGATTTTTCATCATTAGTGTATAGGAATGCTAGAGACTTCTGTGCATTAATTTTGTATCCTGATACTTTACCAAATTCATTGATTAGTTCTAGTATTTTTCTGGTAGCATCTTTAGGATTCTCTATGTATAGTATCGTGTCATCTGCAAACAGTGACAGCTTTATTTCTTCTTTTCCGATTTGGATTCCTTTTATTTCCTTTTCTTCTCTGATTGCTGTGGCTAAAACTTCCAAAACTATGTTGAATAAGAGTGGTGAGAGTGGGCCACCTTGTCTTGTTCCTGATCTTAGTGGAAATGCTTTCAGTTTTTCACCATTGGGGATGATGTTGGCTGTGAGTTTGTGATATATGGCCTTTATTATGTTGAGGAACGCTCCCTCTATGCCTACTTTCTGCAGGGTTTTTATCATAAATGGGGGTTGAATTTTGTCGAAAGCTTTCTCTGCATCTATTGAGATGATCATATGTTTTTTCTCTGTCAGTTTGTTAATATGGTGTATCACGTTGATTGATTTGTGTATATTGAAGAATCCTTGCATTCCTGGAATAAACCCCACTTGATCATGGTGTATGATCCTTTTAATGTGCTGTTGGATTCTGTTTGCTAGTATTTTGTTGAGGATTTTTGCATCTATGTTCATCAGTGATATTGGCCTGTAGTTTTCTTTCTTTGTGACATCCTTGTCTGCTTTTGGTATCAAGGTGATGGTGCCACTGTCTTTGGATAGCAAAAATGGTCTCCATTCATGCTTTGAAAAGAGTCCAATTATTGTTTACTATGGTTTTCTCTTAAGGCACTGAGAGGAACCAATTTTAGGAATTATAATACCTAGCCAAGATAAGTGGAGACTAAAGAACTAAGGGGTGGGGCATGATAGCTGTCTTGATATATGTGAAAGGCTACAGTGAAGAGCAGGATTTCACTTTGTTTTAGGTGGTCTCAGGAGACAGAATCTGAATCAAATGATGGAAGCTAGAAACATAAGGTCAATATAAGGAAGAATTTCCTAGAAATCAGAGCAGTCCAAAAATGAATGTGTGGGTCTCAAAGACAGTGAGTTCTCTGTTATTAGGGGTATTCAGATAGAGGCTGAATGGCCATGTGGTGGGGATAGAGTAGATGATATTTCTAGGTTTGTAGGGGGGTTGCAATAAATGATCTTTGAAGATCTCTTCCTACTTTGAGAGTCTCTTGGTCTATGATTCCCTAGCATGCCTACTTAAAATAGACTAAGGTGGTTTTCAAATTTTAAGAACATATAAAAACAGATCAATTCAAATTAAAAACAGAAGAAAACATTACAGGAAGTAGAACTAGAAAGTTCAGACAGCCCTATGATAAATCACTGTCTTTGACCACTAAGTTTTACTCTGAGTTTCTTGGCAGTTAAGGTGAAAATGGAAGAAAACAACAAAATTGAGTCATATGGTTCTCTGTCGAGAAAAAAAAAAAATGCCTGTGAGTTCATCTGCCCAGATTTTTTTTCCTGCCACTGAATTCTAAGAGGAATATATTATGTAATTCCTTGTACAATAGGTAGTGTTTATTATAATGGACAACGTGGTTTTACAAAAGATACAGATATAATCTTCAAATGGAAATGTCTTTTCTTCCCCTTCAAAAAAAGGGGATGTGTGTAAACTGTCAAATCTTAAGCCGGTAAGAGCCTTTTTCTGTCAGAACACTAAGGTATTATGGTTAAGGTAAGTTGCTTTCTGTTGATCTGCCTCAATATGGAGACCCAGAACAGAGAACCTAGAAGAATGGACAGTTGACACGATCCTTATCTATTCTCAAGTGTCTCCTGTATCAAGTGATCCTTTCGATCACAGACAATTCATTGTTGAATTCTCTGAGGGGTCTCTCAAGGAGGATTGAGATTAGGAGCCTAAAGATTTGTGGTCTTTGCCAATTACTTGCTGGCAAAGGACAATAGAGATATGCATCCTGGTCCTACCTACCCAGTAGGGATGCCGTGAGGATGGAAGAAGAGAAAATTGATGTCGAAGCACTGGGGAAAGTTACAATATCTAACCAAATGTCAGGGGTGAGGGATAGTGCTATTGCCACCAGACTGCATCTCACTAGGGCCTAGGCCTCTGGCAGGGCTTTGGTAGTTAGCTACTGGGAAAAGCCAATTTGTGAGATCTGCTATGAAGTGCCATTGCATATTGACAGGGGCAAGGCATTCAACCTCACAGAAAGATGATTTTGTGAAATTAATGAAGCTTTGATAGAGTAAGGACCCTCGTTGTCCAGTATCAGAGTAGGTCTTATTCAAAGACAGTCTAGCAACCAAAAGTAATTTCAAAACAATTCAAATTCTTGTGCTAATCAAAAACCATGAAGGAGATTCAGAGCAGCTTGTTAAATTCCCCTTTATCTCGTGTGGGGTTTTTTTGTTGTTGTTGTTTGTTTCTTGCATCATATTCCACAGGTCTCCAGTGTCTTTCTCTTCAATTTATCCACCCCACTCCCAACTTTCCCTGGACCTCCAGGCAGAGCAATCCTCTTTTCTCAATATTTTCCTCTGTCCAAGCACTTTATTATGTATATTGGTTTAGAATGCAGCCTAAATCCTTGCCCCCTGCCTCTCATGTATTCTTGCTCTCTCTTCTTGATTGTGTATAGCAAAAGGCCAAAGATCAATTTTGCTAAACATAGGAGGGAGAAGTTGGAATGGCGAGAATCCGAGAAAATACAACTCAGCTTCTCCTTGATGCACTGGGAGAGGCAGAAGATTGTTAACATCTACACATGCATAATTTTTCACTCCATCACACCATGACATGGAAATTTAGTCTGTTCTTCATTATGGACAGATGGATCATCAGAATAACTCACTTTAACTCTCTTTTGTTATTAACCCAATTTCTCTTGTTTTTCACTCCAACTTATAGAATAGATTTTCCCACAAGAGTTGGAAACAAAGACCTTTGGAAACAATAGTTGATTATCACAAAACCTTCTTGTGGATGAGGTGAGAAAAGGTAGCAAGCCTGGTGGAAAGGCTGGGGTTCCTCTTGGACTGGTTGTATACATCATTCTAAGAGATGTCATCTTCAGCATGTAGAAGGAGCAAGGAGGAGTTGGCTAAACTTCCCAGTGTTTCCTATGTCTTCCCTTTGTAGTGCAGCTTCAATATTTGACTTGTGGTATGAAATCCCCAAGCATTAGGAACACCTCTTCAAACAAAAATCCAACCCCAAATTCTAAAGCCAAATGTAGATATTTTGGTAACTGATTGCACCAGTCATTCTTCCCTGTTGGTAAAGATTCTGGCTAAGAGAAAGAAAATTGAGTTGAAAGCACTTAAAGATGTGGAGAAAACATCTTCATCCTCTCATTTATGGCTCTAAAACACTGGCTATAGAGTTAAAGAAACGCCAGCTTCTGTACATTTTAGAAAGGTAAAGAAGTATACACTATGTGTAGATTTCTTCAAGATTCTTCCCAGATTAACAATGTAAATCACTTTAGTAGTCACTCTAACCTTGCTATTTCATGTAAGTCATGGGATGCTGATACCAGATGGGATATGCATTCTGGTTTCATACCAGTATTGGCACAATGTCTAAAGCACTTAGCAAAGGCTCTGGCATGTATTAATGAAAAAGCAGGTCAAGCTTAACGGTGATGAAAATGATATCTATCCTTAATCATCTACCCAAATATCTCGCCTACAGACCCCCCAATATTCAGTTTTCATACCTTTTTTTTTTATGGTGCCAATAAATAGATTCATATAACTTCAAAGGTGGAAGGGACCTCAAAGATCATTTAGTTCAACTTCTTATTTCACAGACTGGTAAACCATTCCCAGAGAAGAAAGTACCCTCTCTTAGTTTGCACAGCTGGTTAGTGGCAGAGCTGGGACTAGTACTTCCTTTCTCTTTGTTTCAGGTGCATAGTTACTGTTAAATTCAAACACTAGCTGTCGGCGAAATATCCACTATTGAAAAGGCACCAAGTGTCCTCAATAACTTCTGCACTTCACTTCAATATATTCTGACCCCTTTCCATTATGAAGCAGACGAATCATTAGTGATTAATTAGGTCTTCATATGGCACTATCATTTCTAGCCTGCTCCACGATCTTGCATTTTCTCCCTTCGTCTTTGGCACCGATTGTGAAAAAGCTACACAAACTATTTTTTGGACGAGCTCAGTTGGTTAGTTATATCACATCAGTAGAAAGGAAAGGCCTCAACTTTTGATTATTTAGTCTACACTCTTAAGAATTTCCTGACTTATACTTTCTAAATGGACTTAGTCTTTAGACCTTACAAGGAAGTAAATCATACTTATGTGAATAATGTATTTATTCAGTGTTCTTCTCCCCCATGGGAGAGAGGCTTGAATTTGCCAATCTGTGGATCAGTTTAGGATCACATATCAACCAATTAGCTTCCAAATCCACTAACCCAAATCTTCTGACTGTGAAAGGTTACAACTAGAACAAGAATCTGCTGAGAGCTGCCAGATCTCCCACATAACAGTTTTTCAGACTAACTTGTTAAAATAATGCCTTCATGATACTAGGTTACCTGATTTTAAAATTCCACCTTGTATTTGTGCCAGTGAGTTCTAATTCACTTAATTATGACACTCACCAGAGTGGTATTATCTATCCTGGGAAAGAGAGAATTGAATGTATTCAAAGTCAGTTGTAGGCAATGGCAACAGTAACTTCAATGGGACTGCAGTTCTGACCTGTCCTTCTTGTCCCTTATAAATATAAACTTAACTTCCAGAAGCCTGATTTAATATACTGAATATTAACCAGTAAACAGACTATTACCCAGAGGTCTAATATACCATTCGCTTACCTGACTGCAGTAGAACAATTTGGAAGAGGCAGTTGTCTAGATTCCGTCCAGGGTGTTACTCGTTAAAGTGACTCATTGGTTAATCTGCATCCTGTGAGATCAGCTGGATATTCATACAGCCTGGTGACCCTGAGAATGTGCTTGGAAGTTTCTCCAGTCATTTTTTTCTTTTATCATAGTGTCAAAGAGGTACTGGCAAATGGGCAATAGTTGGAGTTTCTTCTCTGCTTCTTTTCCAATCCCATCTCTGAGCCAAGGAATCAATGCAAGGATGACACATATGGCAAAGAGATCTGGGAAAATACTCCGTTCATCAGGTCTGCAGAAGCAGCCAGACCAGATAAATGGTTTCCAGAGTGGAGTTTTGTTTGTGGTAGGGGTGCTGAAGTGATCCGGATTGTCAGTTTGTGAGCAATCAGGTAACTGTGGAATTTCCAAAGCATATTTCCACTTTAGCTCATCATCCTTGGAGTAAACATCAACTGTGGCTATTAACTCCAGGCATCATTAGCTTTCTGAAGAGCCAGATAACCTGTCATTTTCAGATCAGGAAATTGCTAATCTATTCCTTTTAGCAGAAAATCTCATCATGATCAAAAGCACTATCACTGTGTACCTACTATGTGGCAGAAACTGTACATACGCGATCTCTCCTGATCCTCACAACAGTTCTGGGAGGCAGGTGCTATTATTAACTCCAATTTTCAAATGAAGAAACAGGCTCAGAAGGGGTAAACAAATGCCCAAGGCCACAAAGGTGGTAAGTGGCGAGTGGAATCAAAACCAGATTCACATTCTACTATACTCAAATGAGGCAGAATTATCCAAGGAGACCAAAATAACATTTTCACTGCAGACTTTGTAAGGCAGTGGACTATTTGGAATTCTGAATTCTAGGAATTTATTTCCCACTTGAGGGAACAGTTTCCTAGCTTTGAGGCGTGGTTCGACAGATACTTGATGGATGAGGCAGCTACTGGAGAACACATAAGGGTGGGGGGCAAGCATATTCAGCAACCAGAGGTAGAGTGTGTGCTCCCTGTGTTTTGCCTGGCTGGGTAGGTAGAAATGAGTTCCTTCAGAATGTGAAACAAAATAAGCAAACACAAACTATTAAATCACATTGCTCTTAACTGAAATTTCAGCCTGTTAGAGAGGTTTTGTTTTAAAGCATTAGTCAGAAGAAAAACACTCTACTGAATCAAAATTTTTTTAAAGTTTTATATCACTAAAACCATCAATGCTTCAAGACGGTCTACCTTTTCTTACAGAAGGGGCCTCTGATGGATACTGAATACTGGAATTTGGATGAAACCAAACCAGGAACCAAATGCCAGGACTAGCCACACTCATTTGCTAAGCCGTACTTCACCAACTGAAGCCAAATATTCCCACTGAACTGTGACCTGAACCAAAGTTTGTTGTTATTGTTTTTCTTTTCTTAACAAACGGTGAATTTATTCAAACTGGAACCAATGCTGTATATTTTCTGAAGTGACCGAACCCAAACTAACACCGAATTTCAAAGTACATAATCTTAATATTAAACCTGAATTTAATTGATACGCGTGTTAGTCCAGTCAGTTTCAGTCCTTGACTGATGATACCATTGAGATCCTAGAGCTAGAGCCCTAGCCTGTGTTTAGAGAGCTCAGCTCTGCTTTGACTGAGCAACTCGGTCAAGACCCCTGTGTCACATTACCCCTAAACTCACCCACGTTCTGAGAGAGCATGAGCAATAGAATAAGGTGGAATTGTCTGCTTTCAAATACAATAGGATGCATGTGAATGTCACTATAAGATACGAAACACACAGGGCTGTTTCTTAAAACACACCGTGTATACTCTTGCCTCGTTCTTTGCACACGCCTGGAAGACTTTACCTCCACATACTTTGCTCTCTCCTTTTTTTCAGGTCTCTACTCAAATGTGACCTTAATGGAGAATGCTTTCTATGATTACCTCATCAAAAACAGCACCCATCATACTTTTCTTCTTCATATTTTTTATAGCATCCAACACCACTTGAAAAATTATACTTTTATTTTTAGTTGTTTATTCTCTCCCACCACTAGAATGTAAGCTCCATGAGAACAAAGACTGTTTTGTTCACTGCCCTATCCCAGTTCTTTCAATAGTGCCTAGAAGGTGTTCAATAAACATTTGGGGAAAAAAGAAAAATATGACATAAAATAATATGGCATATTCCAATGAACATAACTCTGGGAGTCAGAAGCCCTCAGATATAGTCCAAGCTCTGTCATTAACTTGTGGTCTGGGACAAATCATGTTTCCTCTGTGGTGGAGTGGGACTATTTGATTCTTCTTTACCTAGTTCATGGGGATGTTGTGAGATTCAAAAGAAATGATATAGATGGAAGTCCTTGGAAAAGCAGAGGGTACTAGACTTGTGTATGTTTCCCTTCAGACCGTTGAGGTCAGGTCTCCTGCAAGAAGCCATTTTCACTTGTTTAACCTCTGGCAATTGTCATGTTGTCGCCTCGTATTCCTCAACTAAGGTAAGCTCCAGGGGACGAAAAGCAAATAAGCTACTAGTCAGTGGGCCTGGCCAGCCTTACTCCTTGGCAGAATGTGCCTAAAGGCCAAAAGGCCAGTCTAACTGAAGCCAGAATGCAAACTGATTCTCTTTGCCAAAACTTGCGCTGGTCCTGGGAATGAGCTGCACATTTGAAACAGGGACTCAGAGCAATGACCTATTTGGTTCAGCCACCTCATGTGCCAGGCTGGAGGCCCCTTAATCCTTCAGGATTTGGTCAATCATCAGTCTTTCAAATGGCCTAGGACAACCAGGCGCAAGGAAGTAAGCCGTTGACTTCTTTCCTGGCACCCTGTTCTGCCCTCCTCTGGCTTGCCATGGACATACACTGAACAAGTCATCAGAAGTCACCAGATATCTTGGTGTCCTGGCAGGTATTCACCGGCTCCAAGCCCAAATCCAATACAGCTAAACAACAAGCTGTTGATGAAGTCTCTGAATTAAATTTATGTGAAAGGTGCTATAGTCTGTACATACAAAGATTCTTATTCATTTTCCATCCATCACCTGGGCATGCCTTTAGGGATCGCAGGCTGGCATGGTTACTTTGATGAAGTACGAAAACAAATCTGCTTTCCCCCAAAGTTTCAAATGAATCGACTGCACAGCCATTAGCTAATACCCCAAATGAGACTTACTACTTCATGCTGCAAGAGATTTTGAAGGCGGTAGAGTGGACAGAGTGGGTAAAAGCTGAGGTTGCCTTGTGAATAAAAGAGAAAAAGGCACATCTAAAGAGTTTTCTGATCTCTAAGGCCTCTGAGTCTAAGATAACTTAAGGGTAGGTTCTGAGATAGGGGAAAGGGGACAGGAAGTAGACTTCTTTATTTTCCCTGCTCACAACCCACCGCATTCCAGCTCTGCCTCAGCCACTCGTCCCTTTGGTCTTTTGTTCCTGGGGGTGGTGGGAGTAGGGTGGTGATGATGAAACAAGTCCATTAGCGCCCCTCAACTGCAACTCGTAACCCCTGTCCAGCCTGGGAGGGGCCCTCATTGCTCTGCTTCCAGCTGACCACACCCATCCCTGGCTCAGGGATCTAAGTACTCTTGGCACCTCTCCCTCGCAGGTGTCTTATGGCCTAAGCCTGCCCTCCTTCTTCAACCAGTTTAAATTGGCACCAAAATTACATTCACAGATTAAGTTACTTTAAATATTTTAAATTACAAAAGACAAACATACTTGGTGACAAATTTTCAACCAATACCAATGTGTATAAACTAGAATGGGAAAGGTCCCCTTTAATCCCCCAATTTCCACCCCAGGGGTAAATGCCATAAGTGGCTTGGTACGTTTAGTTCCAGACAATTTTCTGTGTACTCTATGTTCAGGCAATTCAAGCAGATCATTAAAATTTCCAGGGAAATTCAATTTTGAATTCTGGTAATGCCAGATGCTACAGACCACAGGATAATTAGGGAAGGTGAAAAAGTCCTGGGTAGCATGGCATGGCTCTTTGAGACCCCTGCTGGTGGGTGGCAATGCATGTGTTGGATAACTAGTTGGCTGTCCATTAATGAGGTGCTTGCTGAGACATACGTGGGACACCTATACCTCAGGAAGCTGTACTGAAGCAGCCTAGAACCTAGGCTGAGCATTCTTAGCTTACCCGGCAAACTCTGGGTTGTGGTTGAAGCCAAACATCCATGCCAGCCTGAGAGATAAAATGTCTTCCTGGTGAAGGTGAAATATTGATGAAATATTGATTTTTTAAATGGGTGCCTCTTACACTGCTGCTTGCTCTGCTCTGGCCCCTCTCCCAGAAACAAAAAGCCTTAGTCAACTTAGTCAATGGAAAGCTCTTAGTAGAAGAGCCTCAGATGCAACCAAGAAAAGTGACATACATACATGAGGGGTTCATGGTTAGGGGTTAACCAAGCCAGTTTACTGTGGAAGGGATGAAGACGCGTGCGTCAGAGATTTTTGGAATGTCTAAGATCTTTACATTTAGTCCTTCATTCAGAGCACGCTCCAGTCTTTCACCGTTAAGCACTTTTCCCTGCCACTTCCTCACAGCCTCACAGATGTCATAAGCTGTTGTCCTCTTTGGGTCACCAGTGAAGAAGCAGGGAAAGGGTGGAGATCAGGTACTTAACCTGTGATAAGGACTACAGAAAACCCAGCAATGGGAGAAAGAACTAGTGGAAGCCGAGAGTTGCACACCCTGATGTCTGCTTCTCAGAACTGTGTTCAGTAGAGTCGGATTTTTAGCCTGCTTGTAAGCGTTCACTCGTTGACTCCCCGCTTCATTTTACCAAGGACCTGAGGAAGTCAGGAGTCTCAGCTGTTCTATCTTACATTAAAAGTGCTGCACAACGGGAAGTGACTCCTCTTTCTCCAATGTGGATAGCCGCCAAGCAGCCCGGTAGGGTTGGGCTTAGGGTCTGTAAAGCTCAGGTTAGAAAACTCACTGTTTTAAGAAATATGTTGCCTTGTTCAGGTAGGTCCTAGTCTAATCAGAAGGTCTACAGATCACTGCAGTTTGCAGGTGATAATGTATAGATCCACAGAGTGGCAGAGCTGGAAGGGGCCAAACGTAATATAGTCTCCCTGCTCTTACCCTAGACCTGGGAACACCAAGGCACACCAAGGCACACGGTCTCATCAGACCACAGGCATGTCATCCATCCCCTCCTGTGGCTACCACTGGCCTATCAGAGACCAGAGGGCTTTGAGTCATTAGAAGGGGTCCTTCTCCTGCCTTGCAGCTCTCAGGTTTCCATTCCTCTAAGAGCTTTGTATTTGTCTTCCTTCCTAGCTCTATCATGAGAAGAAATTACTTTTATTCAGACTAGAACATCGAGGTGGGAGGATGATAATGGTCGTAAAAAGCCTGAGCAACTTTCTAACCGCACCCCTTGCTATCATCAAATTCCCCTTTGGGGTGTCCCCGGTGGAACATATTATTTCTTTTAATCTTGCCAGTTGCTAGGAAGATGAGCCTAAGGGTGTGTGAGGTTCACATCACGAGGCAATTAATTTATTAATAATACTGTGGCTACCTTCAGTTCCATTAACAAACAGGCCTGGTGTGTGTGCCTTCCCTGAGGCATCTCGTTAAGCATTTGATAGAGCAGTGATTAGCATTAGCGTCACTAATACCTGACACTGGCTGTGTTCCTGGCATCTGCCCTTTCAGGGCAGGAAGCAAAGTCGAGAAAATAAGCAGCAAGCAGAGAAAATAAGGCGAGTGAGGGGCTAGATATATTACTGGAAACAGGATGGGTGGCTTACGCCAGCGATCCCCAGAATTTAGAATTTCATAGAAGAGTACAAATCATTTAACTTGGCAATGGCATAGGGTGGTCAGCTTTTATTTTGTTAAAAAAGAAAAACCTCTATAAGCAAAAATTTCCACCACTTCATTAATCGATGACACTTAACTCGAAAAAGGTAGCAAGGACAGAATAAATTTAAAGTAAATGTAATTCATAAAAAACCCTTGCATTGTCCTGATTCATCTAATTTCAACACAGACCAGTAGAAACACAGTTATAGACTAGGACCGGTCCACACACGTTGGCTTTTGGACAGTTCTGGTCTATATGAGAGCTAACAATCTCAGACTTATGGAGGCACCTACTTGCTGGTCTGGAGTGACACTGGTAAGTTTTCCAGAAGAACAGACAGGTATGAGGAAGGGTGGGAAAGTTCTGGGCCCAAAAAGGCAGGAAGATGGAAGGTTCTTTTCACTATCCTTCTGGGGCATGAGGGTGTGCTAAAAGCAGGAATGTCCTATGGGTAGACAAATCGAGGGTTTTCCAGTAACAAACGGGTATAGTTCCTGGATACAGCAAGGTAGCACAAGCAGACTTCCCACAGCATGGTCTTTTACCCACCCCTCCAAATGTACACACACTTAGGAGGCCCCCTCTTTTCCAAATACTGGCTGCCTGCATTATGTATTGGTAGGGTGAAAGAGCCTTCTACTTAGAGTCCAAACACTCAAATTCCAGGCCTGATTCTAATACTAGTCAGCTGTGTGATTTCTGGCAAGTTCCCTCCTCTCTTTGAGCCTTGATTTCCTCACGGGGATAATGAGGGAGTTGGACTAGACATGTCTATAGGCCCATGTAACTCTGTCATCCTCCCCACACTACCCCACCCCTTACCCAAGCTGGTCTCTGTTTATTCCATGGCCGCTGCTTAGTTTGGGGTTGATGGAGTCTTTCCTGGTAGCTCATCCCTCTTTTACCAGCAAGTTTATTATCTGGTCCCTGCTGGATTGGTGGTGGAGGCTTCCTCACCCTGTTCTTACTCTTCTCCTGCCCCATTACCAGCTCAGCAAGGTCGGCTCAGGACTGCGTTTCCCCTACTGCTGTGCATTATATCACCAAAGAGTGCTTCATGCTGGGGTCTATTAGCTGAGAACCCAAGGTCACTTCACTAATTGTCCATGGCTCTCTGGCTGTATGCTTTTCCTCTAATAGGCCAATTTGTCCATTTGTGATAGACAAGATTGCCTTTGGTCCAGAAACCCTTTTAGAGTGGATGACTCTATGATCCGGAGGCTGCTTCTAAACCTAATTGCTGTCCTCCATTAGATATTGCTGGAGCTGTGCTATCAAGACCAAAAGGAGTAGAGAAAGGGGGAGTTCAAACAGAGGAAAGAGGAAGGAATAAATGTGGTTGAAACAGAAGGGTCCACTCTTCCAAGCATTATTTTCCCCCTCACTCTATACTCCCACCAAAGGGCACTGACATACCTGAATTTTCACCCCAGCTCTGTCACTTATTAGTTGCATGATCTCTGGGCAATTTTCTTAACCCCTCTGAGCTTCAGTTTCCCACAATTGTGAAGTTGGGAGGATGTTTATACAGATTAGACGAGAATATACATATAAAGTAGCACTCAATAAATGGTAGTTCTTGCAATTCCTTAAAGCAGCTCTGTGGAGCTCTCTATTGCTATTTAATGAAACCCTTACCGCCCTGCTGGGCAGAGCTGGCTAGTCTCCCTAGCTAGGCATGCCTATCAGAAAACAGGCCAGTCTCTTCAGAGAGGTGAAATATATACACCCAGGCTGACAGTGACAGGCAGGGAGCCATCTTCAGCCTACGTATCAGAGAAGAGCTCACTGTAAGATGCTCTAGGCCTCACTACATCCTGGGGAAGCCAGACTGAACGCTTCTGGAACCCCTTCGGGGATCACGAATCTTCACTAGGGCAAAGTGAAGATTGAAAGGGTATCTATTTCCTACCTATGTCTGGCATATGGTGTTTTAAAAATTAATTTTACGTTGAGGTTTAATTGACATACGTTATATCAGTTTCAGGTATACAACATAATCATAATGATTCAGTATGTGTATGTATTATGAAATGATCACCACAATAAGTCTAATTACCATCCATCACCACACACAGTTACAGAATTTTCTTTTTCTTGTGATAAGAACTTTTAAGCTCTATCCTCTTGGCAACTTTCAAATACGGCATATGGTATTTTTAATCCTGACAGCGCTGTAAGATAAGCATTACATCCGCACTTTACCATTAGAGAAAGAGACACAGATTAGTTTCATGTGTTACTGTGGCCTTGGTGATGCCATGCTCTACGTATTACATTAGCTTTGAGGTAAGGTTCACGTCCGCAGCTAGCTAGTTACATCCATCCTTCTATGTGTATGGGTTAGGAGGTAAGGTACTTCCCTAGGGGCCAAACACCAAGATGAAAAAGGAGGCACAAAACCACAGACGTAAACACGGGCAGAGACAATCTTATGTGTTCACCAAGTCCCGTTTAATTTTCCTCTTTCTGGGCTCACAGGAAGGTTATATCTCCCACACTTCCTTGCAGTTAGATGGGACCCATGTGACTGTGTTTTGGTCAGTGGTATGTGGAAGAAGTGATGTGAACTACTCTCTAGGCTGGCCGTTAAAATATTTCACGGGAACCTTCAGCCCTCTCTTCCCCTGCCGCAAAGAGCTTGGAGCCCCATGTTGAGATGGAAAGAGCTTGGATCCCCACGTTGCCCAAGTTGGAGGAGAGCCCCTGATGACTCTCATCAGATTTTATGTCCATGTGAAATAAACTTTAGTTGTGCCAAGTCACTGAGATGTAAGAGTCTATTTGTTATTGTCACATAGCTGATCTTATCCTGACCAATGTATATATCAGTCATATATAGTTAGAAATATATGCATACTCAAAAGAGTAGGTAAAGAAAGAGATGACGGGAAATGGTTTGGCCTGTCACGCATGGGGGAATAGACGAATGACAACACGGATGGGAGTAACACAGGTTGGGGAGCCAGTGCAGGGGGTTTGTGAAGATCAAAACAACCTGAGGATGCCTAGCCCTCTAAGCTTCTTGTTTCAGGTAAGAAGAAACCTTATCTTCAGCTCTTGCTGAAGCTGCTCCCCCATCCAGAAAGACAGAGCAATGCTGGGAGAGAACATTCACAATAACTTAGATTAGGCTCACATGTTAATCGCATCCTGGTTGAGCAGATGCCGATATTCAGCAACCCCTTGAGCTGAAAGCCATTTTGCAGATCATTTAGTGTATTTTCCCTTAAATCTTCCTTAGAAAAAAGGAATTTTCCTGTTTTATGTCCTAAGAATAGACAAAAAGAAGTCTCATCTGGCTGGGTACCATGGGCCAACCCATTCAGGTTGTCCTCTTGATCAGAGGCCCCAAATGTTACACTGGAGAGTGGCCTCTACATGTCATGCCAGGTATGCACATCTAGCCCCTGAACTGCCAAAGATCTACGCTGGAACAGCTGTCCATGTCTTCCTCTAAGCCTGGGCCATTGCCTGCCAGCAATCCAGGCTGTTGCTTTAAAGTTCCCCTAAAGCCCACATGCTACAGTTTAAGAGCATTTCCTTTCGTGCTGTTGTCAGTAGAAATGGGGAATGCCTATTACCCATTCTGGCTAATTGCCTCCACCCAGCTTAGCTTCTCCCCTAGGATGCTGAGTTAACTGCCTTTCATTAACCTAGGAAAACTTCCCTTTTTGGAAAGCCTCCCTTAGTGAGTATTCCGAGCCTGACAGCAGCTGTATTCCTTCCAATGTCTATGGAAGTCATCGACGATTTTACAACTTCTCGATGAAGTCGGAAGAGGAAGTGAATTCTCAGCTAGGTTGGGCCATCCACAGTCTCCCAAGGGACTGTAGAGTGGCTTGAGGAAAACCTCATCCTGGCCTATTACAACAGTGCTGCCTTGCCAAAGTACACAAAGCCAGCCACTGCGCTCTGCCTCGAGCTGAGCCAGAGCAACGGAGGGCAGAGTGCAAGAACGGCAGGGCTTCCCTGACCTGACAAGTCAGGTGGCCAGTCCTCAGGCCAGTCAGCTCTGTGCCATGCAGGAGTCACTGCAGCCAGGCGAGCACACTGGCTTCCACGCAGCCGTGCTGAATGCAGTGCAGACTTCCCAGAACTGCCTTTAGTTTCTGATCCTAAAAGAGGTACTGAAATGAAATATAAAGAAAGGATGAAAGAATGAGAGAGGGAGGTAGGAAGGGGGGGAAGGGGAAATGAAATGAAATAAAAGGAAGCAAACCTTGCCTCTGAGTGTTTCTGGGACATGACAATGAGCCGTGTTGAGATTATATCTGCACATAGCTAGACAACCAGAATGTGTGTGCCTGGTAAATTCAGAGCTCTGAAATTATGGCAGGAACTTAAAAACCAGGAGGCCCTCCCTGCCCTAGTGTGCCTTCTCCTGCTATCTAAACATATGCAAAAGGATTTTAGGACAATTCCAAGAAAGCATAGCAGATGTGAAGCAATAGAGTCCAGGTGGATGTACAGAAGTGCTTAGATAATTTCCCTCATGCAACTTAGCACCCCAACCCGGGCATGGACCACTGGATTTCTCAAGTCCCACTGTTTTTCCTATTGGCCCAAACTGCTACCTGGCTCCACCTTGGAGCCAGCCATAGTCTTCCTCTTGCAGCAGCTTTGTGGAGCTCTGATACCTCATTAAGGTTGCTGGAGAAACACCAGACACCAGCAACCCAGTATCCATTACACTCAGTACAGCCCGGGAGACTTTAAGGCCTACATTATGAGGAACTGTGTTGTTTCTGGTGTCACTGAAAGGAAGTAGCAGGTACATCTTCAATGGATAGAGATGAAATAAGCACATTCTCTGAAGACCTGAGGGCAGGGGTGCTGGAACAGATGTGATTGTTTTTCCTTCGAGATCTCTTTCAGTTCCAAAATCCTGTAATTAGTACTATCATTTAAAAACTTTTATTTAGAAAAATTTAAACTTGAACTCTTGCCCTCCATGATAAGGGCATAGTTCTGTTCAGCTTCCCTGTAGTAGTCAGCCTGTTTGAGAATGCTGTGTGTGTGTGTGTGTGTGTGTGTGTGTGCACGCGCGCGTGTGTGCATGTGCACGTGCTCATGTCTCTATAACTGTGTGTCTATTTCTTTCCAAAGACAAAAGATTCCTGAAGAGTTATAGAGACCCACCTAAAGGTGCCCCCCATCCCAATCACCCTCAACCCACCCGCTTAGATAGGCTCGAACTCTAGGGATTCCTGAAGCCAGTGTACCCCCCAGCACACACTTGAAATTGCTCTTTATGTTGCCTTCCACCTTTTACAAGCGCTGTCAACAAAGCCATCAGGGCTGAAAGGTGTCTGAAATAAGCAAGTAAGCAAAATGACCTGAAGGAAAGCGGGCAATGGGATGTAGGGCATTGCGCCTCTTGGATTAAAGTTGTTTTTCCTCTGGGTCTTTAAGAAGAAGGGCATTGAGGTGACAAGGTCATAGCGTAAGAAGGGACTTTGAGAAAGAGAGTCACATTTAAACCACCCCAGGCAGATGCCACAGCACCCCTATTTTTTAAATTTCTTGACAAATTCCCTTAATTATTGTTTGTAAGTGCTCCCTTTTGGTTGACTTCTATTCCTTGTGCTACTTACTTCTCGGTTTGTGGGTGATGATGTATGTAGTAATGAGTCGGCTGTCCTGGGTGAGGCACTATGCGG
Source organism: Monodon monoceros (assembly GCF_005190385.1). Classification (NCBI taxonomy): domain Eukaryota; kingdom Metazoa; phylum Chordata; class Mammalia; order Artiodactyla; family Monodontidae; genus Monodon; species Monodon monoceros. Next base: position 91,928,031 of record NW_021703779.1, on the reverse strand, counting down.
TATACAAAGGAGGAAATCCTCCAAGATGTGGTCACCCTCTCTGCTTACTAGAGAATCTGGGTGCAGTTTGGACAGCTCAGAGCCTCAGTCTGAGGGAATGACAGGCCAGGCTAACAAGAAGTAGCAAGGGGATCCCACTGAGATGTGTGACACTTGCCCAAGAAATGTTCAGAACCGTCTTCGCTCTCGCTATCTCTGAGTAGTCCTACAGGAGTCCTCGAGAGTCAGAGCACTTCTTTGTTTCCTGGGTACTTCAGGGATTCCTGGCACAGCTACAGAAAACCAATCGAGAAAGCAGCTTCTTTCTCCAGCTTGTCTGTAGAGGGGTTATTTTCAGTTCTCTGCACGTAGCTTGGGGCTCCCTTTCTATTAATGCTCTGCATCTCAGAGGAAATAGGGATTCTTGTTTGAATGATAGGCCACGTGTTTCCACTTAGCATGTGGCAGTCAACTATTGTTCTCATGCCACCTTACTGGTGGTGGAAGCTGTGTGGATTGGGACCTGTTAGTGACATTTCAGAGGAGGGGTGACAGAAGCATTAGTTTGTCTAGCAGCATCCAAGCTGGGACACAGTGTGAAAAATAAAAGAAAGTGCAAATATATAGACACATGCACACACATCCACACATCCACAAGGTTCTGGGCTTTTCTAACCTCCCCTCCCTAGCACCCCTCCCATACACACACACATAAACAGCCATGGAAGCAAAGCTTGGCCTCCCAGGTGTACCCAAATAAGAGCTATAGGGCTCATATCTGGAATAGCAAACATCAGGATTAAGGAAGTTAGAATCTTCTCCTCTCCCACAGATGTTCCTCCAGGCAAGGTCATCCCTAGATAAAAATAGGGCTATTAGGTTCCTCTTCTTAGTGTTCTCCATGCCCTGTGCCCAACTTGCTTGGCCTCACTGCCACATCCCACTAAAGCACTCACCTGTCCTCCACCTGCCTTCTGTCTGGTGGCTCCTGCAGAGGCTGGCCTCTCCTCCAGTTCTTCCTGGCCAGCATAGCTGTGCAGGTCAGAGTGGCAACCTGGATGGAAAAGGTCAGCAAAAGCTGAGAGGGCTGTTCGTGCTTCTGTGCTCTGTCCAGACTCTCCTCTGCGGTCAATCACCTGTGGCGCCTTCACTGAGGGAGGCACTATGGGTTGTGGAAAGAAGGAGGAGACAGGTTCTGAGCTCAGGAATCTCACAACAGAGCTGAGGAGGAAGAGGCTAACATACTCACTGGAGACTGAAAAACTGGATATAGTGGTGAAGAGAGAATTGCCAGCAACCTTCTTGCTGAAAGAGCCGAGAGGGCATGGAAGCTTCCGGGTGAGCTAGAAGAGCTTGGGAAGACTTTGTATAGGACGTGGGAATTGACCTAGTATCCAGTGAGACTCACCATCGAGCCCCATACTGTGACGGGTTGGCAATCAGCCTTGCCTGGGTGTATTGGGGTTTGGAGTTGGGACAGAGGGGTGTGGCGGGGAGCCATAACCTAGAACTCTTCTAACTGCAGTCCTCCTGTGGTTCTCTTCCTCCTTCGCTTTGCCTTCTGCACCTCCAGCTACCCCTCCTGGTATCATCTCCTTGAGCTTGGAAAATTCACCAAGCAGCAGCTGGAAGCCAGGCATTGGCTGCTCAGACAACACTGGCTGGATTTCAAGTTGCTTTCAGACCATCACAGGGGGAAATCTGCTGTGCTCTTGCTCATTCTAATCAAGACCATGTGCTCTGGGCCCCATGGAAACATAATTGGTGGAATACTTTCTCCAATAGTTCAGCTTGCGGATTCAACAGGAAATACAAACTCAAGGTGCTGAGGAAGGGATGCTGGCTGCCTGGGCTCAAAAGCAAGTCACCTGGGTTCCCAAGGGGATTGCTTGTCCTCAAAAGAGAGAAGCTGTTGCGCCTCTGGAAAGGACACAGGATTCTGACGTTTCTCTCACTCCCTCCTCCCCTGAGAAACACAAGAGCTTCTTGTATCAATAGCAAGGGGAAGCTAGCACGGGAACCGTGATCTACTTCAAAAAGCCTTCAGGGTACACTGAATGAGAAGCTGGGCATTTCTGCCAACAACTGCTGGCCAGAGGAGGCCCGGGAAAGGCCAGGCGTTTACTGAAGGGACCTCTGGTGTGGTGGGAAGCTAGGGACCTGGGCTCTAGCCCCAGCGGAGCCATGAATTCCTTGTGTGATCTGGGAGCAGGCTACTCTTCCCCCTGCTTCTTTTTTCCCATCTACCCTGGGCCCCAACTTTCAAAATGAGGGAACAGCCTCCTCTCTAAGGGCTTTGGCATCTCTGAAATTCTGTGATTCAAAGTCCAGCTCTTTAGGCAGTGGACAACACTTGAGGGAAAGCAGCCTGTGAGAAAGCTCACTCCAGGGATAACTTCACGCACAGGAGTAGTGGATATTGTCTCACTGGGGTGATTTGGCATACCCTTGCCTTGCCTAAAAGTATCCCCTCATCGATGCATCAAGAGCCTCTGCTTAGTCTGGTCTCCCTTCCTTTGGGATAGTCCCAGCTCCCATGTCATTTTCTGAAACACAGATGATCTGTGTAACCCCTTTGCGTGAATGCACTAATCAGACGTACTTCTCCCTAACTGGAGGATAGAGAAATAGGGAGAAGTGATGGGGGAAGGGTACAGATTTGGAAAAGTGGTTGCCAAGGATGCGTATTTTCCTGCCTTACAATCTTACTCGGGGACAGCCCTGGAGTTTCTAGTCTTCTTGTTGTTGTTTTGTTTCCAGAGTGGATAAGGAAGTAGAGAGTTCTTACCTCCTTCTAATTATACCTTATTTGGAAAGTCAGTTTTCAGAGATGTTGGCTTATCCCCAGTTGGATTTGCATGAAGAGAAGCATCAAATCACAGGGCATTCCTGCTGCCATCAAGCAGCATTATATTTATGTTCTCTGTGAGGGATTTGGAAAGACCTTTAGCAATGGAGAGCCTATGGCCCTGGGCTCATCCATTTCCATTAATTAGACCCCTTTGTCATCATCAAGTTTCTCTGTTAGCTGAAGTTTTTCATGCTATGATTTGCAGGAGACGTAGGGTTTAGTCCTAGCTCACTTCTTACCTAAACTTGTGACCTTGGCAGAGGTCATTTAATCTCTGTTTGCACTAGGTTATGAACCACGCAAGAAAAATGGTCTTAATGGTTCACAGTTATACTTGGAAGGAAGGGCAGGCGAGAGGGAGAGAGGGCAGGTAGAAGGAAGTAAGTTGGGGAAAGGAATGGCGAAGAGAGGGAGTGGGTTGTTTTTTAATTAAAAACTCTATCACTGAGCTTGATCACCCACCTTATTCTCTAGCCTTGGCTCTGTGTGACTTTTGGCTGTTCGCTAAAATCAAACCCACCCTCAAAGGACAAAGATTTATCACCACTGAGGATATTCAAAAGAATGTGCCGCAGGCTCTGAACTCAATTACTAAAGAGGAGCTCCAAAAAACGTTTTGAGCAATGGCGACATCATTGCACTAAATGTACAGGGATTTAGCCTCCCAAGGTGCTAGTCTGAAGGGAACACCACTCTCTTGGATGTGCACGTCCTAATATGCTTGTGAAAAAGCAGCAGTCAAATTACATTATGGTCATATTTCAAATTATTGCCTGTTTCCTCTCCTTTCGTTCTCAATGGGGATTGGCAACAGCTAGTTGCCAAGTTTTGTAGGGAGCAGCTGAAAGCCATGTGGGATTTTTACCCTAGCTTGTTCTGTACCTATGGCTATTAGTTTCCCTTCGCTGTACATGCAATAAAACTGTACCATAGGAAACTGGCACTTGTACAATGCTTTATGCTTTTCAAGGCAGTTTCGTATCAGATAATAATCTCCTGGAGTGAAGGAACCCCATCTTATTTACTTTTGAATACCCAAACCCTAGAACAACGCCTCACCCATAACACTCAATAAATGTTCATGGAATGGAATGGCTAACCTCTCATCTTATCCTTGAAACATCCTTGTAAAAAGGCAGACAAGGTATTAATCAAGGTATTACTCCTATTTTACAAGGACCCAGGACACAAAGAGTACAGTGTGTATGGGGGTGGAAGAAGTCTACCATAGTATTCAGGAACATGGGCTTTGGAGATAGTTCTGGATTCCAATTTGGACTTTCCGCTGATTAGCTATTGACCTTGAGTTAATCGCTGAACTTCAGTTTTCTCAACAGAGGAACAATATCCTCCTCAACTGAGGATAATAATAGTTTCTACCTCCTAGGGTTATTGGGAGGATGACATGTGATCATCTGTGTAAGGCACTTAGCATAGGGCTGACGTAGTAAGTAAGCATTCAATCGATCAATTCATTATTTAGTGAACTGTTTAGTTTATACAGCTAGCTGGTGGCAAAGCCCGACATGGAATCCAGAGCTAACTTTAAGTGTCAAATTCCTTGCACAAGACAAGGTAGAAGTGAGTGTGAGATAAAGTGGCCTAAACTCTAGAGATCTGGCTAGCAAATGGAGTACAGAATCTCCTGAATGCCCTTTGTGCTTCTTACACAAGGGATCTTCTGAAATGGATGTTCAAGACCATTTGGTCCAATTCCCGCACCTTACAGAAATATTATCTCAGGCTTGAAGGAGATCCTTTTGTGACTCAGTCATTCCAACCATGGAAGCTAGACCCTCTTACAGTCCCCAACCTCCCTGAGAATGGAGGCAACTATATAGATTGATAGATAGTTTGTAAATACATATACACATACGTACCCACACACCCACACACATACATATTTTTAAGTAGCTGAGATAAAAACCAAGTAGACAGAGTAGCCACTGATTATAGGATGAAATCTGAGGCGGCATCTCCTTGCATTCCAACTTAAAATCCCATGGAACGGAGTTAAACAGAGGCCCATGTTCGCCTGTTTCCTGATTTCAGAAACATAAATCCAATCAACTGAAATGCCTCCTGTTTATACTGGCTACACAAGGCCCCTGAAGACTTTACACAGGAAGTCATTAAAATTCCTTATATTCTCCCCAGTTAAAGGCGTACCCAGTCAAGCGTCTTCCCTCTTCCTTCTATCCAGAGGAGATCTAGGAATCTAGCAGCCTTCAATACAGGGAAATACCTTCTCTCTGTTTGGAGACTTGCAGATTGTCCCATTTGGGAATCTTGAGTGACAATTTCAGTGAGCTACCCAAGGATTCTTGGCAGACCCAGGAATGGCCACTTATCTCTGCCTTTATACCTGAGAAAGCCCATATTCTCCCCTCACAGGGCCTACTCAACCTGATTTCTCTCTCTCTTTTTTTTTTTCCTGTCCTATAGTCACACCTGAAAAAACAGGGCCCTTACTCAGGCTGAGAAATACAGCCCCAGAGAGCCACAAACCTTTCAATCTTCAGTGTTCAGAAGACCAAAGGACCAGATCTCCACTTCTATTTGGCCCTTCGAAACCCAAAGCCTGAAACATCCTGTTCTTTTGCCACCTCTGTTTCTTTACCATACAGCTGGAGCTGCTCCAGTGGGGCAGAAGGATGAGTTCAAAAATACCCATCTTAAACTTTATATGTGGCTTGTCATCAACCTACAAGGAGAGCTTAAGCTAAAGCGTGGCATTCTTCTCATTCCTTCTTTTCTAATTAACAACATATGATCTCCACTCCTTTCCCTCACTCCCCTGCCAGGAGCTCCCCCCTTTCACAGTGCTAAAAGCCCAAAGATACTTGCAGTTCAGGCCAGCAGGAGCCCATAGCTTACCCAGGTCTTTTCTTCTTCTGTAAGAGGAGTCCCAAATTACTTCTTTCTATGCACCAAGCTGTTTCCCGCTCAACAAATTTCCGACTTCATCCTGAAGAGACAAATATAAGGGCATTTGTGGTTCTATGCCTCCTTGGGTTTGATAGATGCTCCCTGTCCTAAGCTCTCACACTGAGTACAGAGAGCAAGCAAACAAGCTCTGAGCCAGCCCTTCCCAGAGTTGGTAGTTTTGACCTCATCAGTCCAAACTTACATTTTCTGGCTCTCTCCCAAGCTTCTAGCACTCCCACTTACTCCCTTCTTGTTCTAGCTATATTTTTTTTTAAAGAGCATTTCCCCCAACACGAGAGAGAGAGAGAGACAGAGACAGAGACAGAGACAGAGACACAGAGAGAGACAGAGACACAGAGAGACAGACAGGCACATGCTTAACCCCCAAAAATAGAGCCTGGCGACATAATTCAACGGGGAGTTATTCGAGGACTTAAGGATCTTCTTCATGACCCACAGAGCCCATACCCTGGGTGACTAACTCCAAAACCTCTAATATGAGACCCACATTTCTTTGGGCTCCCATTTTATACTCACAAGACCTCCTAAACTCCAACTTGGGAAAGAGTTTTTGTGCTTGGCTATAGACCTCCCACAGAGCCAATGCCTGGTGAGGGGCTGAGGAACAGCTATTCTTAGGTCATACTCAGATCTAAAATGTTCAAATTAACTTTCAAGGCTAAATGTTGATTAATTAATATATAGCTAATATGTTACCAAGTTCTGATGAAACAGAAGCAAACAGAAAGCGTTCAGCACCCCATGCATTTAGTAAGTTGTAAAAGAGCATGACTAGGTCAATTGAATCATTTCTCTGATACTGAGAAAATGGCATGGCTGCTATAACATGGTTGTATTTGTAAGGTCACCATGAACAAGCTACTGATAAATCACACCTGACAACCCCACAACAAATCAATGAGAACTAAACAAGCTTAACTTTCAAACCAATAAACAGAAGGATGGAAGAGGTGTCATTAAATGCAGCCTTCTTGGAGGCCAACATTGGAGGTGATGGTAGTAACTTGAGAAGAGATGCATGCTCTGCTGGCCCTTTAGCGTTAGGGTTGACAACTGATGGCAGTGCTTAAGGTAAAGGAAGACGTCAGCGTTCTCCCAGGCCCCATATTAGAAGCATATCACTTAACATATGCCTTATCCACATAGCCTATCAATTACCTAGTCTATTCTTTCAAAACGTCTCCTGCCACTGTCCATCAACCTCTATACCCTCTTCCATCAGCCTAAGTGAAAGTTTTTCTCCATTCATGATTAATAATAGCTCTATATGAAATGCCCGAGTCATGCTAGACACTGATCCAAAGAGTTAGGAATACACTGAATCCTGTGTTAGAGATAGGATATTGGAATGATTATTCCATTTCCCAAACGAGTGCCTCTGCATTTCCCAGAAGGAGAGAAAGTCAAATGTTTCTGCAGTGACCTGTGTACGTAAGAGATGACTTGGTTTCCTGGGCAGATAGATTGCCATACAGTGACTCAGTGTCTGACCAATAAGCTACCCTTTTTGATGGGGTCATTCATTCCCTTTATCCCTAGGACTTGAGTTGTCAGAGAGTATATCACTGAACTTACCAACAGAGAACTTGGAAAGGGTTTCTATAGTACTATGACTTCTGTCCAAGCTTACCTCAATTAGTCCTTACATTTAGTTGATCAAAAAATAAGTATTTATAAAGTACCTGAGGGCAAAGCATTCTGTTAGGTACAGTAGAGTGGCATGAAGTGTAAGATGTAGCCCCTACCTTGGGATAGTCTATTGAGGAGGAAAACCTTATATGAGGCTGGTTGAGCAGCCTTCATGGAGTTATGAGGATTTGGCGTGGAAAAGAATTGGAGAGATGGAGGGGAAGGAAGGCATTTAGATCCGTCCAGAATTTTACTGTTTTTGGTCTGAAGCCTTCATAAGACTCACAGTATAAAGTACATATAATGTGCTCTTAAAAATAAACTATCAAGATCAAAACAGAAGTTAGAAGGCTTTTTTAAGTTTCAGTTTAAGAAACATTTTCCAGTTGTTTTCATAAAAGGGATTGTCAGTCTAATAATACAGTTGGATTAATAGTAGTGTCTAAAATAGTTTTAGTTCTGATTATTAAATGATTGGCAGAAATAAAGAAGCCAGTGGTTATGAAACTGCCTGGGTCAAAAGTAAGCCACTTACATCTTCTAGCATTACTCTAAAGTTGACATTAGTTAAAATGATCACCCAACTCTCACCAAAATTTCCAGTGTGTTCGCTGGTAACAAGAATCCATCAGCTCAAAGGAGTGATGGAACATTTTTTTTTTTTTAGCACAGAAGCAGGTGTACTGGATTAGTGGAGCAGATGGAATCAGCCATCTCGAATGGCAACAGGTATAGTTTGGGAGCAGGATATTACAAAGGCTTACTGATGCCCACACGAGGCAAGAGTGACCAGGGAAACAAGTCTATACTTTCCCCCCAGGTATCCACCTGACCTCTTCCTCTATAATAGTGTCTATATAATAATGTCTCTTTTAGACACTATTAATAATAGCCTGTATTATTAATAGTATCTACAATAGTTTTCGTGCTGATTTTTTAATGATGTCACCTCCTCAGAGGGATCTTCCCTGGCTCTCCCTGTATAAAGTCATACCCTCTGTCACTGTCTGTCTTCTCATCCTGTTTCATAATTATTTGAATATATGCTTATTGTCTCTTTCCCCATTAGAATGGACTCTTCAGGAAAGCAGGGACTTTCTTGCCTTGTTTACTGGTATATGTTCAGCTCCTAGAACAATGGGGCCAATAAATATTTGTTGAATGGATGTCATAACATTTGAAAAAAGCTATATATCAATAAATCCCAAATAGGTGATTGGACATTATATTTTAAAGCAATGATCTCATATAGATTACTACTTGCTTTAGAAATGGTTTATGATGTGGGAAGGCATAAAGGCACAACTTCCTATACAGTCTCACTCCAGTTCCACCTTTTCCATGAAGTCTTCTCAGGTAACTCCATTTCTTTTTCTGACCTTTGAATGCACGCTGCTTAATGTGTAACTGTCCTTTGTATATAGAATTTATTTGTAAGTTCTTTAAGAATGAGGATGAGATCCTATCTTTTTTACCCTATATTTTCTATCATGCCCAGCACAGCACGGGGAACATAGTAGGCACTCAAAACATTACATGACTTGTTGATTGATTCCAGGTGGGGAAATCGGCAAGCATAAGCTGTTACAAACGAGCTTTTTTTTCTGTTTTTCTAAGACAACCCAATAATCAACTGGTGTTAAAGACACTACTCATAAATCCTAACAAGTCATTTTAACTCTAAAGGTAAATCGGACCCAGCAGTGTCCCTTGGGCGCTCTTTGCACTTGCTGATGAATAACTTAGGGGCTTAAAAAATGAATCACAGGACCTAGCCTTTGGTGGGAAAAGTTGTCAAATGAACGCATTAATTTTTTCATCTGCTTCTGCCCTGGGCTATGTGGATTACAGTGGGCTGGGCGGCCTGCAAAGACTGCTTCATGCCTTGCCCTTCCCAGATTTCTCCTTCTAATCAGTGAGTGTTGCATTCTTTCTGGAATATGAAGATATTAGAATTCAAGCTGATTTCTGGAGGCAGTATATTCTCCAGCCCTGGCCTTCGGTCAAGAACATACTGGTGTGTGCTGGGGGTTTTTTTTCACCAATTTCAGTGACTTTTGGGAGTCCCCAAACCTAGCAAGAGACTGCTTCGTTCTAATTCATCCTAGAGTATTCTAATACAAACTGGGAAGTGAGGTGTTTCCTAAATTCTTCTGATGACTGTAGGCTCCCGTGGTACCTTGTGCCAAGCCTACATATTCCTACTCAGAAGGTATGCTTATACATCTTGGGATGTAGAGGGTTTCCTTCTCAGGGATGGTAGCCTGCTAGTAGCACTGGCCAGTTATGTGGATTTTCAGTGCTGTAACTGACCTAAAGTAGAATCCAGGCTCATTGTCGTACCGTTTAAGATGTTCTCTGCTTGCTCATTTCATTTCAAAATGCACCTGAATCTATTAGCCTCTGCAATATTCTCTGCTGAACTGAGTTGAGATGTGGATTTCCCTTAGGTCAGCCTGCTTTTAATTGCAACGTTTCTTACAGCTGATGACAGGGACCAGAATCAGCATTCCTACCAGGGTGCCATCTGTCTTCAAGGCCGGTAACTCCTAACGTTTTTGGAGTAGCAACAGTCTATTTGATTTTGCTTTTTAAAAATTAAAAAAAATTTTCTTTAAAATTATTTAAAAAATTTTTGTTGGTTAAAACTAGCATACAATATTATATTAGTTTTAGGTGCACAACATAGTGATTCAATATATTTTTTTAACACCTTTATTGGGGTATAATTGCTTTACAATGGTGTGTTACCTTCCGCCTTATAACAAAGTGAATCAGCTATACATATACATATGTTCCCATATCTCTTCCCTCTTGCGTCTCCCTCCCACCCTCCCTATCCCACCCCTCCAGGCGGTCACAAAGCACCGAGCTGATCTCCCTGTGCTGTGCGGCTGCGTCCCACTAGCTATCTACCTTACGTTTAGTAGCGTATATATGTCCATGATCACAACAATAAGTCCAGTTACCATCCATCACCATACAAAGTTGTTGCAATATTATTGACCATATTCCCTGTGCTGTAACTTACATCCTCATGGCTTATTAATTGTATGAATGGAAGTTTTTACCTTTTAATCCCCTTCACCTACTTCATCTGCCCCCCTACCCCACTCCCCGCTGGCAACCACTGGTTTGTTCTCTGTATCTATGAGTCTGTTTCTGTTTGGTTTGGTTTGTAGATCTCACATATAAGTGAAATCATATGGTATTTGTTTTTCTCCGTCTGACTTATTTTACTAGCACAATACACTCCAGGTCCGTGCTACAAAGGGCAAAATTTCATTCATTTTTATGGCCAAGTAATATTCCACTCTGTGTGTGTGTGTGTGTGTGTGTGTGTGTGCGCACATCACAATTTCTCTATCCATTCATCTGTTGATGAACACTGATTTTGCAACACTTCTGCTTCGTTTGTCTTCTCTTGGGAAGAGTCAACTTTTGGCGGACAACATAAATGACAGTGGAAGAAGTAGTGGAAAAGAAGAGGAATACTAGTTGAGAAGTCAGTGGGCTCGGGGTCTAATTCTGAGGCTTAACAGTGGTTCTTCAACTGAGTTGTGACCTGAGAAAATCACTTGCCTCATTTGGGCCTCAGCTTCATTTATGAAATGAGGGGGTTGGACTAACTAGATTAATGTTTCCTAAATCTTGCTGCATCTTAGACTCACTGGGCAGAAGCACCAGTGGGAATTAAAAATACTAATTCTAGGGCTGTATCCACCCCTGACCTACTGAATTAGAGTATATCATGGTGAGTATCTATAGTTTTTTAAAGCATCACCAGTAAATCAGATATATGTATACCTGGTTAAGACTAAATCAGGGTTTCTCAAACTTTAATATACATACAAAATCACTTGGGGAAATTATTAAAATACCTGCCCTTTATGATTCAGTACGTCTGGGTTGAGGCCTGAGATTCTGCTTTTCTGACAAGTTCCAAAGTGACGCCCATGCTGAACTTTGAGTAGCAAGAGGCTAGAACTTTGATGGTTCTCATCTGGGGACAACTTTGCCCCCCTCACCAAGTAGTGTTGCCAGATAAAGTACATTTTCTAAATCTGGCAATCCTATCCCTAGGGGACATGTGGCAATGTCCGAAGACATTTTTGGTTGTCACAACTGGGGATGGGGGTGGCTACTGGGATCCAATGGGCAGAGGCCAAGGATGCTGCTCAGCATCCTACAATGCACAGGACAGCCTCACCCTCCAAGCAAAGAATATTGGCCTAAAACATCAATAGTGTCAAGGTTGAGAACCCTGGTCTAGATGATCTAATTTAAAGTTTCTTCAAATGTTTACATTACTGCATATGATTCTGGTATATAATTATAATAACGTCATATATTTTGATCAGTGATCAATGGTTGCTATATCAGAATTTTCTTCCCTAGCCATGTAGCTTATCACAACAGGAAATTTTCTAATAAACTTTTCTGGAACTTTCCAACAAAGCTTTTATGTTTTTATTTCTCCAGGAATAACAACTGAGCATTGAGAATAGGAGAAATGTTGAGTGTCAGAACCTGAAAGGCCTTTAGTAATCAGTTCACTCAAACCCTCTTAACCCACAGATGGAGAAATAAAGGCCCACAGAAGGGAAGTGTCCGGCCCAAGCTGTGTTGTTTTAAGGAAATTCTCCACATATCTGAGGCTGTTAGGGTAATTAATTGTTTATAAAATGTCAATAGTACTACCTGCTTTTAACTGGCACACATTCTCAAAATAAACTGGATAAGGAGATACATTTTCCTCTCATTTGAAGACCACCACCTCCCCACCCCACCTCTGGCTTCTGTTTCTATCCACACATTGAGACTGATTTTTCTAGATAGCTAAAGTTACCTCATTCACTGAATACACTCATTCTGATATGGCAGGCTTTGGAAGAATTTGCTTTGGCTTGTAGTGGTAATGATAATAGATATTTATGGGAGATTTACAATTGTTGGGTGTTGTTATAAGGGCTTTACCTGGGCTAACTAATCTTACCGACCCTTACTTCAGAGATGAGGAAACTGAGGAACAGAAAAGTTAAGTCACCTGCCCAAGGCTACACAAACAGTAAGTGGTAGAGTCAGGACTTAAGCCTGACAGTTGGATTCTAGGGTCCATGCTATTGGCCATCAAACCAGACTGCCTCTCAGAGCTTGCAGTTTTACTAAGAGCTAGGAGTTCCTCGAAGGAAGGGAGCATGCCATTTGTCTTCATATCCCCTGAGATTAACACAATAATTGGCACATATTAGGAGCTCATTATTTGTAGGTTGCATGAGTGAATGCCAAGATTTGGTGCTATCAGCAAAGAAACTCACAGGCAGGTGAAATGATTTTTTGCTTATTTCCCTTTCCACAGGTGTGAGCAAGAGTTTGCACAAGACTTGACTGCCCACTCTGTTGCCTGAATAATTAGAATTTTTTTCTGAGGCAAATGGTCTTTATGTCAGGGAGGTACAGTGAAGACAGTCAGATCTGCAAGGAGCTATTCATCTGTCCTAGGTAAAATGTTAGCAGGTGGGAACGCTCCAAAGCAAGGCCAAGGGGTTCAGCCTGGGTTCTCCACCTGGAGGGCTGATGCCTCCATCTCCCGCTGCCTTTGATGCCGTTTCTAGGCTGGCAGCTGCCAAACCCAGACTTGAGCAAATGAGCCTATAAACACAGCGAGGAAGATCCCTTTCTTCAAGAAGCGCTGTGACAAGAGTTTGGTTAGGACTCAGCTCAGATGTTCCTCCCTCCCTTTATGGAGGCAGATCTTATGGAAAGATCATGAACTTTGAAATCCAAAGGACCTGGAGTCTCACTCTGTTTCTGCTACCTTCTACCTGAGTAACTTGACCTCTATTAGCCTCAGTTTTCTTGTACTGCATGGAATTTTGGGGAAGATTCCAAGTTAACTTCCCTGTCACATGGAAGGCTTTCAACAAACATTAGCTCTCTCTCCTCCAGCAGATCCAGGACTCTCCCTTGTTCTGAGTCTTGTGGAAAGAGTATGATTCTCCAGGCTGCAGGCAATCTGTAGCTTGTCCGCACATAGTTGTTCATTGCTCTTTATTCCCTTTCCTCCTTCCTTACAGCAGTAGAATTGCAAACTGATATCTGCAAGTTGACCCTGTGATGTTGAAACCCAGGAAAAATCCTCAAGTCAAAGAATCCCAAGGATAACAATGGTCAGCTAACTGCTGAAATGTGGCATCATGGTGAGTTGGTAGAAAAAGTAATTGTATAAGTCAAAATGGTTGGAGTGACCTTAAATGTGTCCTTGGAGGAACTTTCTGCAGACATGTTGGTTTTCTGTACAAAAGGATTTGCTGCCTCAAGGTAGTCACTGGGACTACCTTGGCAACTGGGAAATGGAAGAGCAAAGAGGAAGCCCTCAGTAATAGAATTCTACATCCAGAGGTAAATTATATCTCAAGTACTCAGTCATTTTGAACCAATATTGTTTTTTCAGACAGAAAAAGTACCACCAGGAGGTAGAAGCTTTTTCTTATATGAATACAGAAAAGCCACCCCACCCTTGCTTTCCCCCTACACATGGATAGAATTCCACCTTGTTCACAGATGCTCCTGTGTCAAGCATTTGCTATCAATAATTTTTTAAAGCCAAGATTTCTGGTCTGCATGTGAGTTCAATTTGTATATACTTCTGTGATCTGGAGAAAGAACTATAGACTTTGGGCTATAATAGGAAAGCTAGGAGCAATAACCAGAAGATCAGGGTCTTCCCAACTTGATAAGAACATACTCCATCTTTACAGGGACAGTTACAAGAGGAAACCCTTAAGAAACATTTGACTTGTGGCTTATAAGAACACATTTGTCCTGAGCTTTTGGCTCAGCTCTGCCACTAACTAGCTTGGAGACTTTGGGAAATTCACTTTTCTGGGCCTCAGTTTCCAAAGTTGTTACAGGAGGGGACTACAGTAGACAATATTCTTCTAGCACTCATACTTGAGGATTCTATGAGAGTGCCAGAGATAGAACTGGATGTTGACCTTAGAGTATCAATAGCTAACTTTCTGTTCTTCCAGTACTATCAATATGTCACTGACCAAGTTTAAGGGAAGGAGTATGGGGGAGGGAGAGGCAGAGAGCAAGGCCTGTGTGCCGAGACTACACCATGTGTTTTGTATTTGCCTAGATTTACACGTGGCCTAAAGCCTGTTTGTTCTGTGCCTGTATTGTTTCAACTTCCCTCCGTTTCATTGGTTCTATAAATTGGCTTTAACCCAATTCTCTCTGTTTTGGTCATTAAATTTCAAATTGGTTCCTGGCTTTGTGTACAATCCCCTTCTTTCTTTAATAATAGAATCGATCTCACTCCCCAAAATGATGGTTGGAAACTTGAAAGCAGGCTAGTTACTGTTCCTTCATTGTATTCAGTTTCCTACCATTTACCTTCCTTTGGATTTTCTCTTTACAGAAGTGTCCAGCATCTTGGGCCTCAAATTCCTCTCTGATGGGCTGAGACCTCTTATGTTTGAGGAGGCTGGGTAATCCAGTGCCCCTTGGGAATATGTTGTTAGGACAGCTACAGCAAACAAACCTAAAATGAGAAATTGAACCAAAGCAGTCTAGTCCCAGCCCAGTGAAGCTCTTCAGTTGGTAAAAGGCTCTTGACACTTGCCAGGAGCTGAAAGGGTCCCACCTTACCTGAGCACAGAAGGGAGCTGTATCTGACGCAATGACAGTTAATCCTGCCCAGAGATGTACTGGTAAATGCTTAACAACTGGCTCTGTGGGGGGCGGGGGGAGCCCCGATTTGCTGTGTTTGCCAATTTCCATGGTGAAAATACTCCCACCATGATTGATTGCAAGCTAACAGCATGACGTCACTAAATGTGGAATTGGAAAGCAATGAACGCAAATGGCCCTTGAGGGCGGTGCAAGTACACTCCAGCATACCACCCACCACCCAACTGCATCTACGATAGGCCCACACAGCCCAAAGCTGCCAGACCTGGGTTCTCTGGCAAGGATTGGGGAGGAAAGAGAGAGTGGTGCTTATACACTGTCCTGAATCTCCAACCTGCTCCTTGGCAAAGAAGCATTAGAACTGAGTGTAAAACATCATATACTTTAAAATCTCCAGGAGGAAAACTCAGTCACATCATGTCCTTCCCAACATGTTTTTTTTTTCCTACAATTTAGCTCAGGGTAAGTTTCATTCCCGGGTCCCCAAAAACCTTTTAAAGAAGACTCCCTTCCTGTTTAAGTCTCTAGAAAGGAACCTGCGACATATCCAGATAATGGAGACTCCTTTCTTGGTGCCTAAAGAGCTCAGAAACATGTGGTTCGGCAGAATGCCTAAACTCTGATTGTATCAAGAGACCAATCATCAAATTGTCTCACAGTTAATCTGATCCACTTTGGTTACCCCAAACCTGGGTTGATCACTTGATGGATATTATCAGATTTATTTATGTGTGACTATCCAACCACTTGCTTAGTAAAAGACCCCAAATGGTTTCTCAAACCTATCTTATATATAACAGCTAACATTTATTGAGTGCTTGCTATGTGTCAAGCTTTGCTCTACGGGTTTCATATGTAATATATAATCCTCCCAACAACCTTCTGAAGGAGGTACTACTATTATCACATTTTATAGATGAAGAAACTGAGACACAGACAGGTGAAGGATCTTGCCCAAGGTCACACAGCTGATAAGTGGTGGAGCTAGGATTCAAACCTTGGCAAGCTCAAGAGTCCTTTTATTTAGCCACTATACTAATGTAATCTTACCATAGGCACAGAGTTTAATTAAAACATTAAAACTCTCCTAAGCTTGAAGTCAGGAAAGATGAGTTCTGACTCTGGCTCTGGCACTGGCTTGTGAGACCTAGGGAAATTTCCTCTATTTCTGCATGCCTATGCTATACAAATGTCAAGAGAATTCGACAGAAAATTCTGGAGCTATGAGCAAGCTTTTCAAAAGGAAGTTGTAGGGATCTAAGTTGTTACTGTTTCTCAGTGTCTTTCGAGGATCTCATGAAAAAGATTTGCTTTTGCTGGCTATATGTTTTGCAGTTTGACCCCCATTGTTCTCCTTTCAGTCTCTTCAGGAGAAAAGTCCTTAGAAGTTAGACTTGAAAAAAGTCCAGGAGAGCAGTCAACTCCTTGCTTGTTCAGGCAGGATTGCTCTCCGTTGACACAACCCGTGTGTTTTGGTTTAGTGTTTCCAATCTTCTTCCCCTGAATACTTTGCTAGGAATTTTCTCCAAATCTTTTCTTTCCTCTGAAGAGTCTATATGTTATATCGGCTTATCATCTTCCAATTTCAGGCCAGACAGAACTGTGAAGCACTGAGGAACTATTTTTTCAAAGCTGTACCCATGCCCATTCCTTAGCACTATCACCACAGTTTCAGGGTGCTAAAATTTATATGTACCATGAAGAAAGAAAAGGCTCTAGTTCTCAGGAAACACTATAATTTGGGCTGTGCTGGTGGAGAAGGAAGCCCCTAGTAACTGGGGCTGTATGTGGTTATTATTGCACAAAGTAGGGAGTGGTGACAGGAAATCCACACTGTGGCACAAACACCAATGCTAGTAGGAGGCTCAAGGAGAAAGTCAATAGTCTACAGCACTTCCTATTCTCCTCCCCTGCTAGAAAGATTCATGGCTCCATGAATGATCTGAAGTAGGGTCCCTACATAAGTTATCAGCCAAATCAAGACATTCTTTAGAGTGCTCTTTGCTGAATCAAGTCAATAGGAGTAAACTGGACTGTCTTGGGCAAACTAGAAAAGCTAGTTTCCCTATCCTGGAGATAAAGCTCTCTAAAACTTGATGGTGTGGATTCACAGTTGAGGGCCCTACTCTAGACCCATGTTGGACATCACAGAGTGCCCACAGTTGCCCAGGACAGCACAAGGAGATGAGACAGCTCCCTGGGCCGTGCATCCAACCAGGGCATCAGCTGGGGGTTTTGTGTTCGTGTTTTGCAGTGTCTTCTCAGATGAAATTGCCATGCTGATTGCAAAAAGGAAGAACAATTAGCACATTAATTAATTAGAATCTTGTTTTTAATTCTACTGTGAAGAGTAATCTTTTGTTAACTTGAATGAGATCCTAAGCTTACCCTAAGCTTTAATTATAGTGTTATTATTTTAAAATATTGGCTGGCCCTGGACCAAGATGCTAGAGTGTTTAAATTTAAGTACTCCAGAGGTAATTTAAACACGTGATAATTTACTGACGGGTACTAATGACCCAAAGGAATTCCACATTGTTTAGTTCAAACAAATGATTACGATGATAACAGACCCTGAAGTATGCTAATCACATTCTTTACCAGGGAGCATGAGTACCTGTAAATGGATGTGTGTCTGTGGTTGCCTCTGAGCTGTCAGGAGAGGCCGCAGCATAAGGGTGTTGGAGACTTGCAGCCTTTCAGGTAGCATGACCTTGTTTGAGTTGCTGCTCTACTATAAGCCACACTAACTGCCTGACTCTTGGCAAGTTACCATCTCCTCTAAGTTTTAGTTCCTCAATTGTAAAACGAGATTAATAATACCCCTCTCGGAGGAGTGTTTGTGAGGATTAAGGAGCCAACATATATAAAGTGCCGGGGACATAGTAGACTCCTGATAAATGGTAGTAGAAGGCTTACATATCTATGTAAAATCTATTCCATTTTACGTAGATATCTTATTTGCAGTTGTGTATTCTTGTGTATATCTCCATGTTTAGATTTTCCAGGTGTCCGTATCTGACTTTGTATCCATGTACTTACCTGGGTATATAGATGTATATTTTGGTATTTGGTGAAATGTATCTCTCTCTGTATCTGTATGAGTGCAGTAGTCTTGGTATGCAGCTGTATCTATGCATATACTGAGTGAGAGTCTGTGTGTGTATGAAGGAGTTATGCCATATCTGCATGAATGAATGTATATCGCTGTGCTTTGTGTAGTTCATGATCTCAGACTAGGCTGTGAAGACCACCTTAAGCATGACTCTTCCACTTCCAGCAATACCTTAAATTCTTTGGCCTTGATTTCATCCTTGTTTAGGTGGTCCAGGTAGTGGAGGTGGTTTGGTTGATTCCTTCTTTTATGGATTTGCGAGTATGCGTGTGTGTTAGAACCAATAGCTCCTTAGGCACAATTAGCTGCTTCCTTTCTCCTGCTTCCTTTTTTCTTTTCCTGCTCCTTCCTTCCCTTTCCTTCATTGTCTGCAACCTTACTGACTTTTCACCCCACTAACATCAGGGGGAGGAACACCTTAAGCAGGTGGGACGGCAGCCCTTGACTCTGAAACAAACTGTGAACTCATTCAATGGGAACTCAAATTTGGGCCCCTGTGTGTTGGAGAAGCAGATTCGCATATAAAAGGAAGAATGTAAAGGTTGGAGAATCACCAGAGACAAACTGAGAGGCAGGTGCTTACCTTTATGGTTTGATCTTAGAATAACCATGAAGTCTTCTCCACCTAGAAATTGTTCTCACACTGGCCTGTCATAGAACCTGAAAGTCCACCATTAGGTCCTGTGTCTGGCCGGGCTTTTCCCTGTGCTGCAGACACAGCTTTGCAGCCAGCTTTGTGGCACCCCTGTAATATTAAAGTGTGCCAAGGCTCCGTCCCACCTGGTGAACCTATATTCTCAAGTTCCAAAGAGTCTTGGGAACCACCAGGACTATTCTGCTGGAACTTAAATTGTCACTGATGGGAGGGAGGCATTAAGGACAAACAATTGTTGCCTTCCTCCTTCTGCCTTTCCCTAATTTCAAGTCAACAGCCCATTATCAAGCATTGACCACATGAAGTCCTTAGGTTGGATGTGGGGTCCAGATACAAAAAGATCATCTCTTTCCTCTCTCTCTCCTCTCCATCTTGCAGTCTTTACGCTAAGCCCTCCTCATTGCTGCTAGGAGCAAAGCAGATCAGATAGACCAATGATAAACTGTGTTGGTTATCCTTTCCCACGAGTTTTGGCATTTTAAAAGAGGGCCTGGGGACAGATTCATGAATTCCTCCCCACACTTAAGCAGTGCCCCTACATTCTGAAATTAATCTTCTCTCTGACAATGGCTGGAGCCAATCGCCCATTTTGTCCATGGTGGAGACCATCTATGTGGTAGTGAGGAAGCATTCTGATTAAATTAACTTGACTTAAGATGTGAATGATATCTGGCTTAATGTGTTTATTTCCCAAAATAAATATACATTTCGAAGGGGAACTTGTTAAAAATAAGTAATTCTCAAATGGTAGGCATTAAACAACAATATGGGACCCTTCAGGCTTTCTGGGCCTCTCAAGATATAGCATATAAGCAATTAATGTTTTCTTCCCAATTCTCATAATATGCTGATATTCACCCAGTTCTTCTGGCGCTCACTTTTGTTTTCAACAAGCCTCACAACCATGCTGTGATGATGCAAGATGCCATAGGCATTCCCTTGACATAAGGGCTGCTAGGCGCCATAGAAGGGCATGAATCACCCTGGAGGTGTGGTGGAGTAGGGGTCGCAAGAAATCACCTCTACCTCTCCTCCCTGTCTTCTTCTCCTCTAACTTCTACTTTCTCAGAAAGCAGTTTAACGACCTAATTTTACTTGGTGGCCTACAGAGTAGACTTCTCATTGAACTACTTTGCTACTCTCTATTTAATGTATATGACAGAGAAAAGCACCAATGATCAATATGTGAGTCCTAGCTTCACCTATATTGTTAGATGTAATATATTATTAATTTTTACTGTGTTCTTCTACCTTCATCAAGATCATTAGTAAATATTAGTAAATGTTACTGCATTCTACTTTACATATATGCATTTACATTTTGCATTTGTATTTCACAACAGGGACCTAGCCTCTGTCAACACTTTTATACCCTAATATCTGTAACCAAAACCGAGGATTTTACTTAAGCTACTAAATTAATGCATTGTACAATAGCATTATGGGTAGAATTCTGAGTTTCAGATTTATGAGCTATTCGTTTGTACAGCAGACATTACTCTCTGTTCAATCTTTGGCCAGAACCAATCTTACCAATGTAAAGAAAAGGTAAATGTACTTTAGTATAGGCGAGGCAATGAGGGCTAAGTACATGATCAGGGAAGGGAAAATAGTTGTGTGTATTTCATGTCCAGGCTGAACCAAAAAACCTGTCCGTTGGCCAATCTATCTTAGAAGACTGGAGGATTGATGGGATTTCAGAAGCTGTTTAAATGATGGGAAAGACCATTTGACTGCCTGAAGGAAAAGTATTCCAGGGAGAATATATTGCTTTGGAAAAAGTTCAGAGGTGGGAGTGAGATGTGCCTGCAGGGAACCTGAAACAGGTGTGCCTTCACACATGAGGTGTAACCATAAAGTGATGGATGTGACTTCTTTTGATACAAACATACCAGTACTTTATATCCCTGCAGTGTTGTCCTCTTCAAAGCAGACATCTTGGGAGTCTAGATTCTTAATGAAGCCCAACATACCTTTGAATATTCTCTTCTGGTCTAGCCTTCAGAGCCAGACGTGCAGACTGCACCCATTCCTTTAAGAGAGAAAGTGGAAATAACTAGATGCAATGTAAAAGGGATCTGAAGACTGGAGTATGACTCATGGCTTCCTAGCCACCACCTTTAATGAGCACTTGGTAAGCTGGAGAGGTGACCACCGACACCAATATAGTAAATGGAGCCATCTTAATTAAAAGTGGAGAGATCCATATGGCCTCTGGGATCTTCTCCCAGGTATAACACCCTCTTTTCATTTTGATGTTTATCTTGAGTTGATGATATATCATCCTGCCAGAGTTTGCTTGCTTGCAAATGGAGTTAGATGAAACTCTTCTACACTTTCTACCCTTTGTGAAATAGACTCCATGTGACCAAATGAATTCCATCTAGGTCTTAAGGGATAAAGACAAAAGCAAGAGAGCTGTATGACACAAAATTGAATAGATAGAGATCACTGGGTAGTCCAAGATGCCTGATGACTGTTGTCCTGGAAGCCCATTCAAAGAGCTTGATAGGCAGGGGGGAAAGTGAGGGGGGGGGATAAATTGGGAGACTGGGATTGAGAAATACACATTACTATATATAAAATAGATAACTAATAAGGACCTACTGTATAGCACAGGGAACTCTTCTCAGTACTCTGTAATGACCTATATGGGAAAAGAATCTAAAAAAATTGTCTATATGTACATGTATAACTGATACACTTTGCTGTACAGCAGAAACTAACACAACATTATAAATCAACTACACTCTAATAAAAATTTTTAAAAAAACAAACAAAGGGCTTGGGAGGGTATATGAGGTTTGTTCTATCAGAGGCTTCAGAGAGATTGACAAGCATGAAAACAAACAACTGTCATTTAGATTTAACAATGAAAAACATGTATGGGAAAATTACACATCGTTTGGGATGGAGCTTAGGGTTGGGATCAGGGGTCTCAAATGACAGTGGACGGGGTCCAGATAAATGCTGGAGCTTGTGAATTTCGCAACGTGAGTATAAACAGTGCTGCTACAAGAAGTTGAGGTTAAAAGGGGGAAAAGAGATGCGGTTAAGTGTGTCAAATGTTAGATTCTGTTACTGAAAAAGTAAGGATGAAGGATGACCCATAATGTGTATTAAGCATCTATTTTGTTCCAGGTTCTTTAAATATATTGCTTCAGAACAAGCCTGTGAACTAGAGATTATGATACCCATTTTAGTGATGAGGAAACTGAGGCTCAGAGAGGTAAAGTAACTTGCCCAAAGATACATAGCTAGTAGTTGGCAGAGCTAGGATTGAACACAGATTTCACTGACTCCAGCGAAAGTTCATGCTCTTCATTAGTGTATCAAGTTACTCTTTAAGGATGGATACAGCTGAGTGTGCACACAGAGAAGAAAGAGCTAGAAGAAAAGTGTTTTTTAATAAAAGGCTAACAGTCTGAAGGACAAAGACTTAAGAATGTGGGCAGCAATGGGATCCTAGGTTGGTGCTGCCAATGACAGGGAACGTAGGAGAAAGAATTAAGTAGTGTTTTGAGCAGAGATTGTAAACTGGTGGCCCATGGGCTAGATCCAGCCAGCACACATGTTTTGTTTGACCTGCACAGTGTTTTCTAAAATATCAAATGTATTGCCAGTATTTAAAAAGAAATTTTTCACATAAAATTTCCACTTTCCAGCTTCTTTTAAAAAAAATATCTGGCAACATGGGAACTTCAATCCTGCATGGCAAAGTCAGCTGGGGCCAGGTTACACATTATACTGGTACTTGCTTTCCAGTTTCCCAAAGCTTTCAGCACATCCTACACTTGGGCGGCTTTACTCATCAGATTACCTGCTGAGCCCCTGTAAACCTTTTCATTTAAGACTGGTAGTTTAGATGGTCACCGTGGATGGCTCCCTGTTTTCTTTTCTTTTCTTTCTTTTTTTTTTTTTTTTTTTTGCGGTACACGGGCCTCTCACTGTTGTGGCCTCTCCCGTTGCGGAGCACAGGCTCCGGACGCGCAGGCTCAGCGGCCATGGCTCACGGGCCCAGCCGCTCCGCGGCATGTGGGATCTTCCCGGACCGGGGCACGAACCCGTGTCCCCTGCATCGGCAGGCGGACTCTCAACCACTCCGCCACCAGGGAAGCCCTGTCTGTTTTCTTTGAAGAAGATACCATCTTGTGGAAGAGATATCAATGAAAGTAGGGCAAGATATTTTCACGAGGTGATTCAAGGTGCTGAAATGTCTGATTTGATTAATGTCTGAGAGGAGCTAGAACCATTGTGGTGTCAGCGTCAGCCATCAGCTTAGCTGGAGGTTGGTATGTACTTCTTTAGTTGTTCAGTCATTTGGGTAGAGGAATGGGGGTGCTATATTTTTTTCTTGTTTGTTTGTTTACAGTTCAAGGTTGAATTGTAGACAGTTTTTAGTTGGCAAGCAGAGAGGACAGTGAAGACGTCCAGTGTCTTGGGTAAGCTTGACCTCAAGATACCAAAAGTAGGGCCTGTCATCCATTGCAAAAAATCATTGGTGGCCAGAGGTGTTACTGTGTCCCTGAAAAGGAGGCAGCAGCTTAAAAGCAATAAATAGCAGGAGGCAGATTGTCTAAGTATGTTAGGTGTTGGGAAGAAATGTGGGAAATAAAACAGTGATCCAGGAAAACCCTAATTTATTTTTTAAGTGAATTTACTAAGGGACTTATATATATATATATATATATATATATATATATATATATACACACACACATATATATATATGAATATGATTCAGCCTTAAAAAAGAAGGAAATCCTGCCACTTGTGACAATGTGAATGAACCTGGAGGATATTAGGCTAAATGAAATAAACCAGTCATAGAAGGACAGATACTGCATGATTCCACTTATATGAGGTATATAAAAAGTCAAACTTGTAGAAGCAGAAAATACAGTAGTGGTTGCCAGGGGGTGGATGGTGGAGAAATGGGGAGTTGTTGTTCACTGGCTATAAAGTTTCAGCTATGTGTGCTAAATGAATAAGTTCTAGACATCTGCTGTAGTAACCATATGGTATCGTGCACTTCAAAATTTGTTAAGAGGGCTGATGTCATATTAAGTGTTCTTACCACACACACACTAAAGCAAACAAACAAACAAACAAACCCAAAGGAACACAAGGAAACTCTGGGAGTTGTTGGGTATGTCTATTGCCTTGATTGTGGGGACGTCATCATGGATGTTTGCTTATGTCTAAACTCATTAAATTGTACATACTAAATATGTGTTGTTCTTTGTATATCAATTATATCTCAATAAAGCTGTTAAAAGTATTGTATGAATCCGTTTATATGAAGTGTCCAGAATAGGTAATCTGAGAGACAGAACATAGATTAGTGGTTGGTTGCCCAAAGATAGCGAGAAGGATTTGGAGGGAATGGGGAATGACTGCTAATGGATAGAAAGTTTCTTTTTGGGGTGATGAAAATATTCTAGAATTAGATAGTGTTGATGGTTGCACAACTCTGTGGATATATACGAAAAGCCACTGAACTGTATACCTTAAATGATTCACTTGCATGGTATGTAAATTATCTCGATAAAACTATTTCAAAAAGAATTTATAAAACAGACATAACTCGCTATACTGCATTGTTTCCCAAACTTGGGAAAAACTTAGTTCTTTATTGTATCCTTCATTCTTGAAAAGGCTTTTAGGCCACTGTCCCTTAGGAATTCAGCTTAAGTTAGCAAGGAAGGCTAAAGATCATTGCTTAGCACAAAAGTTCCTTTCAATTGTGTGTCTATCTGAAAAGTCTCTCTGGCCTCAGTGTATACCCACCTCATCCTTTACACCAGGCCACTCTCCTCAGTGTATCTGGTCTCTTCCTGAGTGTTGTTAAAGACAAATATCATTGCATACAAAAACAAACAAGCTAGCTAACTAACAAAACCAAAACACTACAGAGAATTCCCAAAGTCTAGTGTTAAAAAGGACCTTGAAATGGAGTAATATAGTCTAGACAGACTCAGATGGGTAATAGATAATCCTTTGCATGAACATATTTACATGAAAACAATTCCATAAGTTCTTTTGATATGTGGTACAGCCAGTCTCCTTGCCTCATCTGGTAGTTCGCTCTATTGTGAAACCTAAATTAAGTACTGGGAATCCTCAGAGAGTATCTGAGAGAAGAACTCAGTGCCTCTAGGAAAAGGCCTGATGGATCTAAAAAAGGAAGTGGGGTGGAGAAAAGAATGGCTATTTTGGGGGGACAGGTGGAAGGGACTAGTTTATACTGAAGACCTTATAAACAGCTCTAAACAGGCAGACAGCACTTTGGCTCTAAGACCATTACCCTAGCTACGATAAAAAGCTTTTTTTATTGATGTGGAAAAAATGAATTTAAAGTGGAAACTCCCTAGGCAATTAATTCCTAGTTTTATCCAATACTTTCCCTTCTGAATTTGAAACTCAGTGATTTCCTTCTGTGGTTTTATCAATGGGCCACAAGTCTGATAAGATTGCTTCCTTCCTGCACTTGGAACTCTGCCATCTCACTTGGAAGAAGTGATATACTTGCCTTTCTGGTCTGGCTCAGAACTCAGTGGAACAAGTGGCACAGGAGATGTGTGGCCAAAAAGTGCAGAGGCAGGCCCATATGACTAGCCCAGGGGTAAACCAGAGTGGACTTGACTTGAATTCTCTCTTTATCTCTGTGAATGTTGATCGGCCTGCAAATCACCTTGCTTTGCCCAGCTAGTCTGTGGGTTGAATCAAGAGCATAGCTTGGAAATAACCATGGTTTATGCATGATTCTGGGGAGTAACCCTGGGTCCAAGATAATCTATCTTTTCTGTGGTTGGCCTTGTCATTAATACAGCTTTGGAAAATTTATTCAGCTGAGTAAATCCCATGGCAGGAGACAGCCATTAAGTGGAACTCCTGAATGTAAGCGCTCTTGAGAATTTGAGCAACAGGTCAAGAAGTAAAACTCACCTCCATTGGCTCTGCCCTCTCTTCCCTCTAACCAATATAAGAAAACTACAGGGCAATGTTTCAGTTTCGGGAAATATCCCTGGTGACCTGATAGTGCTATCCTCGTGTCCAAGATCAGCCTTTCGCAGAAGAAGAATAAGGAGGTCTCCTGTCCCCAGATTTCCTTATCTACCATCATGCTTGTGATTCTGCCATATGAGGGCTATTCCTTTGGTTTAACCCTTATGAAAATGCAACAATCATACAAGGGAAGAGTGACACATTAAGCCACCAACTACATTTAACACCTTCAGTGGAGTTCATTTGCTCTTTGGCAGAAGGGAAAGCAGGTCCCCGAGGAATTAGGATAAGGAATCTAGTAGAGGGATCTTGAGCCAGGAGGCCGGATAGAGGGAATCGGGATCAAGGGGGACAATGGTGCTGAAAGGACAGGTGGAAGGATACCAAAGACAGTCAGCCCTGCTGTACTAGGAGATGAGCACAGAGGAGACTCTTAGAAAAGGAACCCTTCAGCTTTCCTGGCTCACGCAAGAGAACTGAGTGACACGATTACAGAGAGTAGCATGGCGGCAAGAGATTTGGCAGCAAAAGAGAGCTACTTGTAATGTGGCCTCTTTGTCAGCCGCTAAAAGGTAGGTGACAGCTAGCTTTTAAGCAAAAAAGGATTCGACATGTCTTTCTGTTTGTAAATATGTGGGTTTGGTTACCCCCAAAAATGAGTATGGAGAGAGAGCAGGGTAGGAGGAACCAGAATAAAGGTGCAGTGAATGTGAGTGGGAGTGTTGGAGGGATGGCAAGCTCCATGACATCAAAGACCTTGTCTGGGGCCCTCTGAGAAATGTGTTGCTTATTTCTTTTTCTCCTTTGTCCTTCCCTTCTTTCCTCTCCATTATTTGTCTCCTCTCTTGCTCCCATTCCTTCCTCTCCCTGACTTCTCCCCTGACTGGGTTTCAAGGACGCCAGTGGTCTTCTTTAGTCTTCCTTTGCCTCTGGCCCCATCCCAGTCCCAGCTGGAGTCCCTCAGAACCAAAGAGGCTGCTGGCAGACATTGTTTTCACAAATCAAGTCACATATTGTGCCCAAAGTCTACATACACGGTGTTCATTATCAGCTCATCAGTTAATGGTGAGCAGCTGTATGCTTTGTATGTTTTTCCAGAGCTGCACAGGGAGCCCTGGTAGCTGCTCACTGGTTTGGGCTCTGGTTTCCAGTGGAGCTGGAGGGAATAATTTGTTTTGGCTGTGGGTGACCTGTTACAATAGAATTTCTCTGCTTCTCCTTGGTATCCAGACTATTCCCTATTACCCTGTCTGATAGGCTATAAGAACTTCTCCAGCACAGGGTGGAGTTTTTTTTTTTTTTTTTTTTTGCGGTACGTGGGCCTCTCACAGTTGTGGCCTCTCCCGTTGCGGAGCACAGGCTCCGGACGCGCAGGCTCAGCGGCCATGGCTCACGGGCCCAGCCGCTCCGCGGCATGTGGGATCTTCCCAGACTGGGGCACGAACCCGTGTCCCCTGCATCGGCAGGCGGGCTCTCAACCACTGCGCCACCAGGGAAGCCCCAGAGTGGAGCTTTGATAGCAATACAAACAAAGAAGATGACAGCACAGAAGGAATCTCACCTTACTCAGCAGCCCTTCCTCCTTTCTCAATAGTGACCTCCTTTTCCCACTCCCCATCGTACTAGGCTGGTGCGGGATAGGAGTGAGGTAGTGTTTTGGTATCAGGAGTTACCTCCTTACAGATTATGGAAGTTTAGGAGAACCATGCCTTTCTTTGCACCCAAAGGGCTGCTGTGAAGGGGAGGTAGGGAACAGGACTCCCTGTCTCTAACCTTTTCTCTCCCCTCCTGGAGATTGGAGTAATAGGTAGAAAACACTTTGTCATAGATGCTTCAAAAGTCAGGTATTTCCCACAGGCTCAAAGGGACTCTGAGTCTTCTAGGCTCAGTTGGCCTCTTTCATCCAGAGTTCTGCTGCTGCTGAAATTTACCCGGCATGAATAGAAGGAAAGGGCCAGGGAGTCTGTTGGCCCCCCTGAACTAAGCAGAGTCCTAGTGGTTAAAGAAGTCAGAAAGAGGTAGTGGGGTCAGTGCACGAGGGTAAAGAGGCCATTCTGAGAGTTCTTCAGAAAGTTTAGTGGTCTCCAAATTCTACACGTACTACTTCAGCTTCCTGTGCATATGGTAGATACTCAAGAAATGCTTACTGACTTCAAAGGGAAAGTGGCGCCACCAGGAAGCCCCATGCATTAAATTTAAATGACTGATGGAGAGTTTGAGATTCAGAGAGGTGAAGTGACTTTTTGAGCTTCTATAGTAGGATGAGGAGGAAGGTAAGAACATAACTCAAATATTCTAACTCTCGTTATACTAAGAGATTAATTTTCATTCCCCTGGTTACAATAGTGAGAAAGGAAATTCCATTTGTTCAATAGTTCTGCATACTACTAATATAAAGATGGTCAATTCACCATAAGCAGGAATAGGGAAGTAGCATTATGGTGACTCATTAGATGCAAAATGCCCGCCCCCCACCCCTGACTAAATGGTATTTCCAAGAACTTCATATAGAGTGTGACAATGCTAACTTTGCATATGTTTATGGTTAAGATCCTGCAACATCTCATCTCTTGTATATTTCCATGGCACATTTCCCTTTGAATACAAGTATCTTTTTCATTTTATGAAATGCTAAGTACTACAATGTTTCCTTCTGCATATTCATTTTCTTTCTGAAAACAATTTTTGTTTCATATATGAACACTTTATTTGTGACAGAGGTTACATCTGCATTGCAAGGGAAGAATGTTCTTTGTCAATTAATGATGCTTGGTCAATTGGATATCCACATAGTGTAAAAAAAAAAAAAGTGAATCTTGCCTTCTATTTTGCAGATACACAAAAGTTCACCCCATGTAGGTTAATAAAAGAGTGTATTTATGATCTTGTGGGTAGGCAGTGAACATGTAGAGTACATTTACCAACAGCTGTTTTAATACCCTTGTCTACTAATTCTCTTATCTGTGCATTTTTAAGACTGTTTATATTGATTGATTTTCCTCCTCATTATGAGTTGTATTCTCCTGCTCCTTTGCATGCCTGGTACTTTCTGACTGGATGCCAGACATTGTGAATTTTACATTGTTGGGTGCTGGACTTTTTTTAATTCCTTTTTTTTGAAAGCCTTGATCTCAGACACAATTAAGATACTTGGAAACAGCTCGATCAGTTTGAGGTTTGCTTTTAAGAGTTTTTAGGTGATACCAGAAGCTACCAAAATATTTTGGTCTGGGGCTAATTTGTCCTCTCTACTGAGATAATATCCTTCTGTGTACTTTATCTGATGTCCCATTTATTAGGACATTTCTTGACTTTGGCTTTTGGGAATGTGAACTCTCAACAGCTCTGTTTGAGCTCCAAGAATTGGTCTGCCTGCTCCTTTCTGATGGTCTGAGGGTAGTTTCCTCACAATACATGATCAGAACTCACTGGAAAGCTGGAAAGGGAAACTTCTGGGTGTCTCCAGAGCTCTTACTCTGTATAGACTCCTCCTCTCTATTACTCTGCCCTGCATATTCTAACACCTTGGCCTCCTCAAATCCTCCATCCTGTCTCCTCAACTTAGTGAGAATACCAGACTCTTTCCGGTTTCTCACTTCCTGCATTATGTCCTGGAAACTCTTTCCCAGAAGGAAGCTAGGGCAATTGTAGGGCTCACCTTATTTGTTTCCCTTCTCTCAGGGATCCTGTGAGGCCTTGTTGTCCAATGTTTAAAAATCATTGTTTTATTTCTCTGTTTTTTCCAGTTTCATTTAGAAATAATTGACATACATTACTGTATAAGTTTAAGGCATACAGCGTGTTGGTTTGATTTACATATATTGTGAAATGATTACCACAACAGGTTCAGCTAACATCTATCTTCTCATATAGATATAATAAAAAGCAAAGAAAGAAAAAAAGAAAAAAAATACTTTTTCCTTATCGTGAGAACTCAGGACTTACCCTCTTAACTTTCCTATATATCATACAGCAGTGTTAGCTATAGTCATCACATTGTATATTACATCCCTAGTACTTATTTATTTTTTAATTTTTATTTTTTTTTGTGGTACGCAGGCCTCTCACTGTTGTGGCCTCTCCCGTTACGGAGCACAGGCTCCGGACGCACAGGCTCAGCAGCCATGGCTCACGGGCCCAGCCACTCTGCGGCATATGGGATCCTCCCGGACCGGGGCACGAACCCGTGTCCCCTGCATCGGCAGGCGGACTCTCAACCACTGCGCCACCAGGGAAGCCCTAGTACTTACTTATTTTGTAACTAGAAGTTTGTACTTTTTGACCACTTCCTCCAATTCCCCCTATGTCTCTGGTAACCACAAATCTGATCTCTTTTTCTATGAGTTTTTTTAAAAAGATTCCACATGTAAGTGAGATCATATAGTATTTGTCTTTTTCTGTCTGACTTACTTCATTTAGTACAATGCCTTCAAGGTCTGCCCATGTTGCAGATGGTAAGATTTCATTCTTTTTTATGGCTAAGTAATATTCCACTGTATATTTTTTAAAATCATAACTTCTTTATTCATTCATCTATTCATGGGTATTTAGGTTGCTTCCGTATCTTGGCTATTATAAATAATGCTGCCATAAATATGGGGGTGCAGATATATTTTTGATTTTGTGTTTTCATTTCCTTTGGATATATTCCAGAAGTGGAATTGCTGGATCACATGGTAGTTCTATTTTTAATTTTTTGAGGATCCTCCCTACTATTTTTCATAGTGGCTGTACCAATTTACAATCCCACTAACTGTGCTCAAGAATTCCCTTTTTTCCACACCCACACCAGCATCTTTTTTTGATGATGACCACTGTAACAAGTGTGAGTTTTTAATTTGGTTTTAATTTGCATTTCCCTAATGACTAGTGATGCTGAGCATCTTTCCACATACCTGTTGGCCCTTTGTATATCTTTTTTGGAGAAATGTCTATTACTGCCCTTTGCCCATTTTTTTAAATGGGTTATTTGTTTGTCTGCTATTGAGTTGTGTGAGTTCTTTATATATTTTGGATATTGACCCCTTATCAGATATAGTGTTTGCAAATATTTTTACCTTTCCATAAGTTTTCTTTTCATTTTATTGATGGTTTCTTTTGCTGTGCAGGGGCTTTTTAGTTTGAGGTAGTCCCACTTGCTTATCTTTTTATTTTGTTGTAAGTGCTTTTGGTATCCTATCCACAAAATCATTACCAAGACTCACGTACAGGAGATTTATTCCAATGTTTTCTTCTAGGTGTTTTGTGATTTCAGGTCTTACATACAAGTCTTTAATCCATTTTGAGTTAGTATTTACGAGAGGTATAAGATATGAGTCCAGCTTCATTCTTTTTCTTTCTTTTCTTTATTGAAGTATAGTCGATTTACAATGTTGTGTTAGTTTCTGGTGTATAGAAAAGGGATTGAGTCATACATATATATATATATATTCTTTTTCATATTCTTTTCCATTATGGTTTATTACAGGATACTGAATATAGTTCCCTGTGCTATATAACAGGACCTTGTTTTTATCCATTCTATATATAATAGTTTGCATCTGCTAGTCCCAAACTCCCAATCCAACCCTCTCCCGTCCCCCTCCCCCTTGGAAACCACAAGTCTGTTCTCTACGTCTGTGGGTCTGTTTCTGTTTTGTAGATAAGTTCATTTGTGTCATATTTTAGATTCCACATATAAGTGATATCATATGGTATTTGTCTTTCTCTTTCTGACTTACTTCACTTAGTATGATGATCTCTAGCTCCATCCATGTAGCTGCCAATGGCATTATTTCATTCTTTTTTATGGCTGAGTAATTTTCCATTGTATATATATACCACATCTTCTTTATCCATTCATCTGTTGATGGACATTTAGGTTGTTTCCATGTCTTGGCTATTGTAAACAGTGCTGCTATGAACATAGAGGTGCATGGATCTTTTGGAATTATAGTTTTGTCTGGATATATGCCCAGGAGTGGGATTGCTGGATGATATGGCAACTGTATTTTTAGTTTT
Source organism: Monodon monoceros (assembly GCF_005190385.1). Taxonomy (NCBI): domain Eukaryota; kingdom Metazoa; phylum Chordata; class Mammalia; order Artiodactyla; family Monodontidae; genus Monodon; species Monodon monoceros. The sequence goes on along the minus strand of NW_021703779.1, from coordinate 91,896,147 downwards.
TTGAGGAAACTCCACACTGTTTTCCATAGTCGCTGAACCAATTTACATTCCCACCAACAGTGTAGGAGAGTTCCCTTTTCTCCACACCCTCTCCGGCATTTGTTATCTGTAGACTTTTTAATGATGGTCATTCTGACTGGTGTGAGGTGATACCTCACTGTAGTTTTGGTTTGCATTTCTCTAATAATTACCAGCTTCATTCTGAATACTAGTTATTCCAGCACCATTTATTAAAGAGACTGTCTTTTCTCCTTTGCATGTTCTTGGCTCCCTTGTGAAATACTAGTTGACTGTATATGTTTGGGTTTATTTCTGGGCTCTCAATTCTGTTCCATTGGTCTATTGGCCAGTACCATACTGTTTTGGTGACTATAGCTTCATAGTATAGCTTGAAATCAGGAAGTGTGACGTCTTCTGCTTTGTTCTTCTTTATCAGGATTTCTTTGGCTATGGGTCTTTTGTGGCTCCATATAAATTTTAGGAGTGTTTTTTTCTACTCCTGTAAACAATGGATTGCATTGGATCTATAGATAGATTTTGGTAGTATTGACATTTTAACAATATTAATTCTTCCAATCCATGAACATAGGACACATTCCCATTTGTTCATGTCTTCTTCGATTTCTTTCATCAAGGTCTTGCAGTTTTCAGAGTAGAGATTTTTCACCTCCTAAATTTATTCCTAAGGTTTTTTTGATGTTATTGTAAATGGGATCAATTTGTTTATTTCTTTTTCAGGAAAGTCATTAGTATATACAAATGATACTGATGATTTTTGTATGTTAATTTTGTATCCTGCAAATTTACTGAATTCATTGATCAGATCTAACAGTGTTTTGGTTGAGCTTTTAGGATTTTCTATATATAAAATCATGTCACTTGCAAATAGAGATAATTTTACTTCTTCCATTTCAATTCTACTACCTTTTTATTTTTTTCTTGCCTGATTACTCTAGCTAAGATTTCTAATAATATGTTGAATAGGAATGGTGAGAGTGGGCACCATTGTCTTGTTCCTAATCTTAGACAACTCTGCATACTATTGATATAAAGATGGTCAGTTCACCATAAGCAGGAATAGGGAAGTAGCATTATGGTGACTCATCAGATGTAAAATGCTTGCCCCCACTCCACCCTCCCCAACTAAATTATATTTCATATAGAATTGTAAAAATGCTAAGTATAATAATGCTTTGCATATGTTCATGATTAAGATCCTGCAGCATTTCATCTCTTATGTGTTTCCATGGCACATTTCCCTTTGAATACAAGTATCTTTTTCATTTTATGAAATGCTAAGAACTACAATGGTTCCTTTTGCACATTCATTTTCTTTCTTGCTAACAAATTTTTTTTAAAAAAGCTTTCATTCATTGATTTATAGAAGCATGCTTTACTTTCAATGATACTGTATCCAAGTTGTTGCTAGCCAAGCCTTAATTATGTTCCTGCTTTCTGTCTCCCCTCCCCTTTTTCCTGTCTTTTTTTTCCTGCCTTATAATTATAAATAGTGTAATGTTCAACTTGACTGGCTTTCATTTAGGACTTTCCCCAAAGGCCCTAACAGAGGACCTGGGGATGAGCCAGTATTTCACAAGTTTGGTTTGGATATGTACCCCAGAGGTTTCCCAAGTCTCCAGTCTGCCAAGTTGGCCTAGCAATCTCCCCAAAATCACTTCTCCTGCTGCACTCTGCCCCTTGGACTTCCAGGGGATCTATTCAATTGGGTCCTTGTCTTCTAAGAGGCCCAGGTATGCTGGTATCTGAGGCGTAGCTAAACAAACCCAGTAGGGAAAGGGGAGCTGCCTGTGTTACCACCATCAGAAGAGCCATTCCCCTCATCCATCTTTCATCACAATTCCCAGAAAACATTAAGCACTTGGTTGCAGAGGAAAAGATACATTCCCTTGACTCCTGGGGCTCCTGTTCTATGAGGGCCAGAGACACGCTTAACCAACAAACACACAAATATGAACGACATGACTGGGAAATGCTAAAGGGACAGCACTGAACAATGGTGTGTGTGTGTGTGTGTGTGTGTGTGTGTGTGTGTGTGTTTCAAAGCTACATAAGTTGAGGCAATTTTTCTAGGCCTTTTGTCCTTTCCAAAAAATTTAGGGCAGAGCTGACCATAAATTAAATTGGGCTTTTAGCCAGTACCCTTCCAAGCCCATGTCTATATGCTCCCACTTTCTCCATCCCTTTTTAAAAAGGAAAAGAAAGTCCTGTAGTAAAGCTGTGTGCAGCCATACTTTTATTTAGTAGAGGAAAAATGTAACCATCTTACATGTGTTGTCCCTTCTCTCCTACCTTTCTTCTGTTTCTTCCTCCTTCTAGTGTTCTTTTCAGCCTCTTTCTTCATAAGTCTGATCTCTCTCCATCTGCTCCCCTCTCTTCCTTTATTAACCCCTAAAAGCATCTCTTCTGGAGATTATAGCTGGAGAGAGAGAGAGAGAGAGAGAGAGAGAGAGAGAGAGAGAGAGAGAAAGGAAGGACAGAGAAGGGAAAAGGGAGAGGGGGGAACAAGACAAGGGTGGGTGAGGTCTTTATGGAAGGACGGCTATTTCTCCACATCTTAGCATATAGATTCTCTGCCTTCCCTTCACTTTCAAAGAAACTAATAGTAATAGGTACCATACAATGAATACTTATTATGTGCAAGTTCTTTCCATACATTATCACATTTAATTCTTATAACTCTGCAAGCTAGCACCATTGATTGCTCCCATTTTACAGATGAGAAAACAGAGTTTCAGCAAGATTAGTCAAGTGGAACCGGATAGCTGTGGTTTAAATCCTGGCTCTTCTATCTACTAGCTAAGTGAACTTGAGCATGTTGCTTACTTCTCTGTGTCCTGCCTATCACAATTTCTCTATTCTAGAAAGGTACATAGCCTATATACCATTTGCTAAGAGCCTGCATTTTACTCATCTGTTAAACTTGTAGGTACCAATTTGTTGACTGGAGAAAACCAGCCCCAATGTACTCCAGGACCCTCCTTCTCCTCCCATGGGATTCATGCACATAGCCAAAGATCTTTGGAAGACTTGGTTGGTGAGCAGTTCAATCTACTCATTTGTTGCATAATTAAACAAACGAACAAAAAACCACATCTGCTTGGTGTTGGCCATTCCAAGTGCCAAGGTTATAGTGGTGAACAAGAAGACATGGTCCCTGTTCTCATGGAACTTTTATTCTAATGGTGGAGGCAGACATTAATCACATTATACAAATAAATGCAAAATTGCAACTGTCATAAGTGCTACAATGGATCCAATGGGTAAGATCATGATACTATTAATGAGGAAGACAGGGAAAACACCTGCAGAGAAGTGATGATGGAGGTAAGATCTGGAAAATGATGGAGAGTTAATTTCAAGAAGAGAGAAAGAACTTGCCAGAAAAGGAAATAGCTTGCACCTTGTTGCAGGAGGGAGTGGTGCAAATATGATGAACTGAAGGCAGATGAGTGTGGCCAGAGTACAAGGAATGAGCCGTGTGTGGTAGGGTATATGTCAACATGTCAATGCTTAGGGAATAGGCATTGTGTTTGAGCACACAAGCACATGTGGTACCCTTCCATCATACTATATAAGCATGGTTATGGCACATCAAAGATTTTCCAGGGCAGTAATGAATTCAAACATTCCGTGTGTTGTTGTCATAAGTACATTCGTAGCATCAGTTCATGTATTCTAATTTATAGTCTAAAGAATATGGCAGCGGTGTGCATTCTCAGTTTCCTGGATCATGTCTATTTTGCGGGAAAATGATTTGGCCACAGGAAGTTTCCAAATAGTGAAAGAGGATTAGGGTTTAGTATACCATGAATGAGGCGTTTACAGTAGGATAGGGACACTGGCTAGGCATCTTTCTCATTGATCTCTCATCACTTTCTGACCCCCCTTTCTGTTCTCCCAACCCCTCACCACCTTGAGGGCTGGGGCACTGGTCAGGTGAGCCAGTGCCAGGGTAGAGTTTCCAGGGACAGGAGCTAGAATTGGCCAGGGTAGTGACCTAGGACTAAAGATCAGCAAGAGCTGGAGGATGAGGGCAAGCCTGTTCTTAGAGAGCATTGAGAGGGTCAGAAGCTGAGCATGGCAAGCCTAAGGGGTGAATGCAGGGCTACAAATAGGAGATAGTTCCAAAAAGGTTTGAAGCCAAGTACGCAATGGAACAGAGCAGGAAATGAAGAGAAAGGGCAGCAGAGAAGTGAGAGGGTTCGAGGTAGTTGCCTCGAAGGAGGGCCTGAGGTTTGTGACTCATTTTCTTTGGCCACCTGCTGTGTAGTATGTGGGTGAGTTGGCCCAATATAATGACATGGATCCGGGACTTCCCCTGGTTTGCCCAGTGAGAAGTTGTGACTTGCTCCAGAGCATTCTTGAGGTAGGAGGCTGGTTCCCACCAGCACTCTGCTAATCCACAGCCTTCCTCTTGCACCAGCTCCTGCAACTAGCACTGTGGAGCTGAGAGTTTCATCGCCTCCTCTTTCCCCAGTCCCTAGTTGTCATGGAAGGACATGGGGCCATAGGGAGAGATATGGGTAGGTTGGGCTTATTCAAGAGTGCTGGAAGCCACCTACCCATTACATGGGCAGGGTGAGTAGAAAAGAAAAGTCAAATGGTTCACAGTTTCTTGAATTGTAAATAGTTCCAGCAAGGTCTTCAAGCACTTAGAAGGGTGGAGGTGATGTAAATTGGGAGGCAATAGTGTTCAGCGGTTAAAAGTGTGGGATGTAGACCTGAACTCAAATCCCAGCTCTGCCATGTGATGGCTGTGTAATCCTAGGTGAGTCACTCAACTTTTCTGTGCCTCAGTTTCTACAGCTGGAAAATGAGGGTAATAATATTTGTCACATAAGGTTGTTGAACAGCTTATGTGAGTGTATGCATGTAAAATATTTAGCATTGTGCCTGGCGTATAGTAAATGTCTAATAAATGGTAATGTTTATTTTTATCGGGAAGAAAACTGGATGGGATCTGCTATCTGAATTTTCTCCCCAAGTGCTTGGAATTTACATGGTTGGGATGGTGCTTAGTAATGCAGGAAAGTGGCAAGGATGAAAATTGTCATTGCGGTGACTAGGTTAAGGGTGCATTCAACATGTAAAAAAAATCCTGAATGGGAACTCAATGGTAGTAAACTGGGAAAATCTGTCATGTTGCTGCACAACAAGTACTAGCAGAGGTTTAGTCTGATGGCCCTTGGCAGTGGCCCAGGGCTGCCTCATTGGGAGTTAGGTCTGGGGCTTGGCTGGACGTAACTGGAATAGCCAGGAACAGGCAGAACCATAGGGTGAGTGCTAATCTTTGCCTAGGAAGCACTGAAATGGTCAAATCTGGGAGATCCGTGTGAAGACAGACACAGGGTGCAGAGCCAAGATCAGGAAGCAAGTACCCATAAGAACCAGTTTAGAGCGAATGAAGAGCCAGAGTAGGAGCAAAGTAGTGGGTTCAAGGTGATGGCCATGAAA